>NW_027104302.1:0-104122 GCF_902728285.1 Clytia hemisphaerica | reverse complement strand
CTTGAACCTCTTGAACCATCACGTTTACTAGCAGAATCACCAGAACTATCAACTCCACCAGCATATTCACCAGCACCATCAACTCCACCAGCAGATTCACCAAAACCATCAAATCCACCAGCAGATTCATCAGAACCATCAACTCCACCAGTAGATTCATCAGAACCATCAACTCCACCAGCAATTTCACCAGAACCATCAACCCCACCAGCAGAATCACCAGAACCATCAACTTACTTGTGTTACTTGTGTTACTTGTGTAGGTGTTCGACTCGAGCAAAGTGCCCAGGTAAGATTCTTGATGAACCACATGGTCAACTTTATCTGTTTGATCAATCTGTCGAGGGAAAAAGAATCTCAGCAAATATTTTCATGTCAAGTATTGAGTTTGAATTAGCTCTCCTGCACCCAGTATATCCATGAATTTGGGGTTTAACCGGGATCGACTTTAAGTGAGTGTCAAGGGCATTTTTAAATCTTTCAGTTGAAATGTTTTTTAAGTTTCTTATGCTCTTTGGCATTGCATTGAATAGTTTTGCACCTTGTACAGAAAGAGTGCAATCTCTAAGCTTGGATGTTTGATTCTTGGAGATAGACAGTTGACACAGCCAGTGAAGCCAGGGATTTTTGGTAAGTTTATACCCAGAACACTTCCTTGAGGGACTCCTGATAAGACATCTTGTGGTTTTGACTTCACACCATTTACAAGCACTGACTGCTTTCTTCCTGTAAGAAAGGAATTGAGTCATTGTAGTATTTTTCCATCAATTCCTAGTTGCTTTATCTTGTGTAGGACAATTGCATGGTCAACTTTATCGAAGGCTTTTGAGAAATCTAGGTAGACAACGTCTGCATTTGCTTCTTTGTCAAGTATATTCAATATCAAGTCATATTGTTCAAGCAATTGACTTGGACACGAGCGTCCACTTCTGAAGCCATGGCTTGGATTGAACAGATTATCTACATTTCATATGTTGTACTATATGTGATCTAAGTACTTTTTCAAATATTTTTATGACATGTGATGTAAGCGCTACTGGTCTGTAGTTTACTGCCAGTGATCTGCTACCCCCTTTGTGTATTGGTGTAATTGTGCTTTGTTTCAGTCCGTTTGGGACTATTCCTTTATCAAGGCTTTTCCTCCAAAGGATGCAAAGGGGAGTGGATAATTCTTCTTTACATTGTTTTAAGAGAATTGCAGGAAAGCCGTCAGGACAAGGAGCTGCACCATCAACTGCACTAACCACTATCAACTCCACCAGCAAGTTCACCAGAACCATCAATTCCACCAGTAGCAGTATATTCACCAGAACCATCAACTCCACCAGAACCATCAACTCCACCAGTACATATACCAAAACCTATACTTTCCCAGTGATTTTTTCTAGGGTCACATCTTGGGGCAAACGGGTCACATCTTAGGGCAGGTTTCACATCGTGGGGCAGGTTTCACATCTTGGGGCAATCGGGTCACATCTTGGGGCAGGTTTCACATCTTAGGGCAGGGGTCACATCTTGGGGCTGTACAAGGTCTATTCCTTTACATCATTAATAGATAACTATGCCAGATAGTAGACAAGAGTTCGTTCTTTTTTTCGTTCGTTCGTCTATTAGTTTTTCTCAGGATTGGCTCATTTGTTTTTTTCTGATTTCTTGCACAGTGATGCAAAATGGTGATTCCAAAAAAGTGATGGAGCCCGATTTTTGAAAAAAAATATTTTTTTGGGCAAACTTGGGCCAAAAAGTGCCTGAAAATGGGGTTTTTTGGACCTTGTGTGAAATTGCTTCATTAGTTTTATCAAATTTTTTGCATAAATATAGAGGGCAAGGTTCTCTAAAAAATGGCTCAAGCAGATTTTTTTGGGAATATTTTTTGGGGAAAATCGCCTTTTATCGTCAATAGGGAAATCACGCTAAAATATTTATTCACCCCAGTATTTACGATTATAAGTCATACTGTGACTTTAACTATACATCACACGGTAATCTATTCAAGCTGCTCACTACACTTTTTTACTCTCTTACTATTTGTCCTATTTATCTCATCATCAGGTAGGTCATTCAGCATGTTGCTCGTTTTGCTTTCTTTGTACCACAGCTTTTCATATCTTAAAGCAAAATATAAATTTTAGGACATAGTAGGACTATATTTTGCCAAAATTAGTGACAAAATCATGTCTCACTACCTTGATCAATTTTTGATTTTTTAAAGGATCAATCACTCCTTTCCAAACGAAGCAGAAGACAAAAATATGCTATCTATTTTATATGAGAAGAAAGTGACAATCATGACGTTTTTATCCATAACATACAGGTGATTAGATATTACATGTCCTAACCAAGCTTAGGCCTTGAGGAATGACCACAAAAGTTTGAAGTCTAATAATTGATTTGGCAAAATTATCCATTTTATATGATTTTTTTCTTTTTCTCAAATGTCTCCATTTTACTCTCACCACTTATTGAAAATTTCATTTTTAAGTTTAAAATGACTGAATTTGTTGAGAAATATTTCGAGATATTAAATTTCAATAATGATATGAAATCTGTAAGCATTGAAAATTTATTTGCACTACAACAAAAACATTTAGAACATGTTGTGTTCAATAGTAGTGCTTGTTATTTGGGGAAAGACATGAAAATTACCAAAGACTATTTACTGAGAAAAGTTATTTCAAAGAAGGAAGGTGGATTTTGTTTCGAAATAAACAGTTCATTTTATTGTCTACTCAAAGACCTTGGCTACAATGTTGTAATGTATCCGTGCAATGTTTACAGTGGGTTAAGCAATAAACTTATGCCATATCCCAACCATACTTGTTTGATAGTTCGTTTTACAAACGAGTGTTATCTTGTTGATGTTGGCTATTGCCTTAGAGGTTTTTACAGCCCCATAAAGTTAGCTGAGGGAGTTACTGATCAAGGCAGAAATGGATCATTTAAATTATCAAAATTGAATGGTTCTGTTTGGGTTTTGCAAAGCAAAGACAAATATCGATCACTTTTTTATCCTGCACAAAACCCTGGCAAATGGTATAATGAATTCCAAATGAACATGTCCAAGGAGATTGATCTTCAAGATGTAGATGACATTTTGCAGTATCACTTAAGCAATGATGACTTCTTTTTCAAGAAGCGTTTAGGTTTTGAGTCAATAAGACAAAACTGTGTTCTTTCTATGTGGGATGACGAGTTTAAGTCAGTTGTATTTGGTGACACCATGGATGATGATATTGTTCATTGTGAAAAGATTCTGTCTGAAGAGCATCGTCAGCAAATATTGAAAAAACACTATCATTTTGATTACAAATGTAGTGTTTGAAATCCGTTTTTTTATCCTGGTAAACTGATTTGCAGCATAAGTCAAAAAGTTTATAGGATTTTACTTCAGCATTTTGTTACAATTTTTTTGTTTTATGGACGGCTTTTACAGAGTGTACCAGAAATAAATTACCCTCTTTGGAGTTGAATTTCTTGAGTTTGATCGAATTTTTAAAGAATCAAACCTTTTTAATTGGAAATTAATTTTAATTTCATTATATGAAAATCATTCTGAAATTAAATAAATGATTTTCTGAGATTGTTCGACAGGTTTTTCAGCTAATTTTTAGCTTTTTAAATGAAATTTTCTTTTTTAACTCAAAATCTTGCAATTTTCTCGTTTTGATGCAATTAGCCGAATCTTTGTTATTGTTTTGATGACTTAATGAATGATGAAACTTGTGTGCTCATTTTAGGGGGTCGAGCTGGAGTTTTTACAAGTTCTTTGATGACTCTGTTGATCGTTAAATGTTGAGACAAACGTATTTATTACTTTTTCTAAAGAACGCGTCATCCCTATTGTTTAGAAATAACCAATCAGTTAAGCATCTTGTAAAAACTCCAGCTCATCCCATTTTAGGATAGGGATAGGATATCAAAGTTTAAGTTTAGTATTCCTTTTTCCAATGAAAAATTGATAGAACTCGAGAAATTTCACTTCAAAAGGCTAATTTATTTTTGGCACATCAATGAAATCGGACCAGCAATTTTATTTTATTTTAAACAGTATATTTCGAATACTTGTGATTCATACAGTAAATATATATATATTCTCCATAACTACACGCATACATACAACATACTCTAATCAAAGAACTTCTGTATCTAAAAATCAAAATTAAAATTCACTAAATCAAAATGAATTCCACTACGAATTCCCCTAAGGCAATAAAATCAATTAAATCTTTATTGTAAGGCTTCTAATTTTGTATTCATCTTTGGTACTCCATTTTGGTTTTAGTTTATTAATCCATAGTGCCTCAAGGGACATTAAGCATTGTTCAGACTTAATTGTGCAATCTATTATCATTACATTTCATCGAAATTTCGCAATGACAGTTTTGAAAATGGCTTCCCAGCTGGAGTGTTTACGTTGAGGCGCTCCTTGATTCTGTTAATTAAGTGCCTGGCAGTTTGCCCGACATAGCTCGATTCACAATAGAGAACATTGAATTTGATGCACTACCATGCTCTTGAGCTCCTTTTGAACTTGATTGCTTTTAAAGAAGGAAGAACACGTGTATATTTTGTCATCCCCTTGAATTATTTTTAAAGAGGAATTTTAGAAGTTAAAGATATGTTTTATTTGAATCTCAGTTTTCTTCACTCCTTCTGAATTATCCTAGGTTAAAAACCTTTAGTTTATGTCTCTTATAAAAAGGAAAACATCATTTCGTATTATTTCATCCTTGAGATGTATTCAAAGCTAGCCTTGTAAAAATAACAGGGCTTCAAGAAAAATCCTGGAAATCTGGAAGATGCCAAATAATTTATTCATGGGGAAAAGTTATTTGCATTGAGTGTCCCACTTAATATAGAGCTTCCATGGAGGCTGCATATTTAAAAAATTGACGTCACACAACGAGTTCGATGACAATTGAGCATCTTCTTTTTGACGTTACGTCACAAAATAAAAATAAGACTTTAAAAAATAAAAAACTACCAAGAAATCAGATTTACGAGCTTATAAATTGAAATTATGTTTGAAAACGAGAAATATTTTAGCGATAAACGGATAATAAACCATTTATTTGGATGCAGTGTCATCCAATATGAAAAATATTGGGCTACGAGAAAAGATATTGGACTTGGCGAAGCCTCGTCCAATATCTTTTCTCGCACACCCAATAATTTTGCAAATTGGATTCGACTTTGTCCAATAACTGCTTAATATAGACATAATATTAAATTGTATCTTTTTAGAAAATTTAAATGAAAAATAATGTTAAAAATCAAATGTAATGGTGTACCAACATGGATGTGATAAGATGAGATAGATCAATACAACAATGGTTGTTTTCAAAGAAATTGACTCCAAAATCCTCCCACTAGCCGTTCAAAAGTATCTCTGGGATCAAATAAGGTAACATGATGATAATAAAGGATCTTTGCACCCATTTTGTTTAATACCTCTCCCTAGAAATTCATTTTTGCTAGAACCCAATTTTCAGGAAATGTCAAACGAACTCTCCCCCACAGTATATAGAACATTGTCCGATACAGTCTGAAAGACTTTCTTATAGAATTTTGAATAGTGAACTCCTCCCCCTTTTAGAAATTGAAGGGTTTATTTTTAGGTCTGTTGAATATTTTCAAATATGTTCGATATTTTAAACAAGAATTTAAATGATTTTTCAGATTTAAAAATCCGACCTAAAGATCCAATACTCCTCCTCGAGCCAACTCTTAATAAATATTCAAGAGTGGCTTGGTAAGAAGTGTTGGGTCTTTTCTTCACTAACTGGATTGTGAGAATTGCCTTTGAAAAGTTTATCATCCTCAAAAGGAGGGGATATTCTTCAAGTTTTTTGGGAGTGTCCATCTAGCTTTCTATCAACTATGTTTGTTTGTTTCCTGTATTTTTATAGCACTGTTTTTCAACTGAAAAACCCAACATGCATCACAAGAAACACTTGCAACGACTGGTACTGTTTGCCAGGTATCAACTTTTGTTAATGCAACTTTAATGAATAATGCGTAGCAAACATCCAAAGAGTGCACAATACAGTTGTAGTGATTCATAAATATGTATTTTCCAAAAATCAAAATGTTAAAAACATAACTAAAAGTTTCATGCACTTACGTACAATCATCAGATATGTTTTGGGGATGACAGATTAATGCAACTTTACCAATATTTACAAAATGAGGCTTTTCTGACTCCAAATTGAGCAAAATGATACATAGTCTTGAAATTTAAAACTTAAGCTGATACAAGAGACCAGGAGAATAAATTTTAAGTATACTGATGATATTCTTATGACTAAGCAGCTTGAATCCACAATCCAGCCTAATCTCATTGGATCTTCCTCTATTCTTTGTTTATTCTTACAAAAAGAACAGCAATGCAGGCACTATGGAATTTTTTTATTGCACAATCTATACTGTAGCTTCACTCTACAAACGAAATAAATTTCTTGGTCTCGTAATCTGTTTTAAATCTCTTAACTGTTCTATTCATAGCGGCTTGAAAAAATGCTGGTACACGACAAGGTCAAGGAGCTGCAGAAATTCTTTTCACCTGAATTATTTTCTGAAATAAAATCAATACCCCGTTGGACGTTCATCAAAGGGTCTTTATCCTATGTCATTCATTGTGTAGCAATGATATTAGAAAAACGATATGTTTTGGGGATGACAGATCAATTGAAACCATTTGTCATCAAATTGTTGTATACACTTCACTGGATTGTCACTGAAGCTTACAAGGAATGTTCCAAACCTAAAGATGAAGGTCTAGATTTGACAGATATTGAACTCTTCTTACACATGTGTATACCTTTTTTATCTAACCTCAATGAAAGTGATCTGACACACAGTCTTCAAAGTGGAATGCATCTTTGGCAACCCCTATGGAACAATATACCACCAAGAGATACACTTCTAGCTTTACCAGTCATCAAACCTAAGGATCATTCAACTTTTACATCCGGCAAAGAAGAGATACCAACTTTCTATACGACAGCCACATATTTTGATATCGCTCTTGTGAAAGTCATGATGGTGGACCATTGGACTTTGTATGGATATCGATGGGGCTTACAATATCTGCAAAATCATTTCCAAAATATTCTCTTCAAATTGGGTTTCGATTGCGAGAACTGTGAAGTCATAAAAGCAATTAATAGGTTCACTCATCGTAAAAGTGTTTTATTGACCATGGATTCTCAAGGGGAAATGAAACCAGCTGACATCTTTTCAAATTCTGATCCCACAGCATTTCCACCTTTAAGTGAAACCGTTCCAGAATCACTTAAAATGTATGTAGATAAGGAAGGTGCACTGAGGACCGAATTTCTTCTTCAGCTGATAGAAAAACTTGTCAAAAATCCTAATATTCATCAATTGTCTGGCAGCCTATTATTTGTCCACTCACAAATTGTGGAGATTTCACTTGACGATCAAAACATCTTTAAAATGCTTTTGAAACATTTTTCACCGCTTTTATACTGTCAAGTTAAAATCATGCAGCTATTTGGCTGTGAGCGTAATTGTGGGATTGGTATACGAGGGAAAGCAGAGAATTATCGTTATCTGGCTCACAGTTATTTGAAGAGGATCATATATGCAGACAAGGAGAAAGCAGAAGAATGGTTCATCAATTTTGTGGCAACTGAGAAAGTTGAAGATTCCCTTCATCTCCTTCACGCCTTGTTTGGTATCTGTGAAAGCTCACCACACCAGCAGATCGGAAAGTCTACTTTACGTTTATTAATAGACGATGATGGCCAGTCACAACAGCAAGAAAAATATCTTGAAAATCGCGCTTCTAATGAGAAAAATATTATTGAATGGGTCACGCCTTCCTTAATCAAATTTATATTTTTGAAATGGAAAAAAGAAAAATCCTCAAATCACATGGTAAGTGACATTTATGGATCAAACAAGATTTGAACCCTAGGTACCGGGTGACCCACGAAAAAGTATAAGAGTTTGGAGGGTAACTGTGTCCAAAAACAATTGAATTTCAACTAAATTCTTTTTTCATGGTAAAGAGGAAAAGCTAACTTACATTTTGATGTATCATTCTTTAATTTTGGAAAAATAGTTATCGAGATATGGAGGTATAAAGTCAAAAGTCATTATAAAAACAGTTAAAAAACGTCGAAAAAGACAGTATCAAATTAATTAATTAACAGGAATCTTTGGAGGCACTTAAAACTCAGGGAGACCTAATTTTGGCCTGGGACCTAAACCCAGGTTGACGCTATGATTTTTGGTTCATTATTTTGATCCATTGTAATCCGTTTTACTGATGCTACCCCTCCGTTTGTCAGCACCAGAAATTAAAGAAATTTTGAAATATACCAATTATAGGCATTGATGTCTAGCCTGACTTTATTGTTTCATTCCTACTCATTATAGGAGATGTTCACATTGGCGCACCATTTCATCCAGTTTGTGCAGGTCAAGCATCCCATGATATTTCGTAAACTTATTATGTCAGGTCTGTTAGATTCCTTCACCAAAACAACCAACCCTCCAACAGCAACGTCACAAGACTCATTTAATGCTAGAGTATTTTCTAATGGAAGTTCTTTGAATGGTTCTTCTTCACCGAGCAATGAAAACACTGCAAGTGGCGGTGGTGGTGGTGGCAAAAAATGGAGAAGAGGAGGGGTAAGGATATTTTTTTCTGTGTTAGTTAGCGTATAACTTTGACCAGCTTTAAGGGAAATTTGAGAAAAATATTATCCCCCCATCCAAGGGTCTATTTTCCCAAAATTGTTTGAGAAACTCGCAGTATTCTGGACTAATAATCAGTGCCATCAGAAAATATTTGTTATTCAATGATTATTAGCTTGAATTCTGAGAAAGACACGTAAGAGGTCGAAATATCAGATAAACAAAATTGTGTTATATTTAATAATCAATTTCAAATTAAAAAAAACGAAAACCAAGCTAAAAAGAAGACCAACATTTTATACAAAAATCTCATTACAATGTAAACTTTTTTCTACTCTGTCGTAGGAGATCTTGAAAATGATGCATGCTAAGCAGAAAACTGAAGATGTCGAAGTCTCCTTCGCAACCTTACCGAGAAACACCACGCAATCATCACAAAATGCCTCATCTGTATTCTCCACAAGCCTTCCAAGAAATTTCTCCATGTCAGATGATTCAAAATCACCCAAAGGAGGAGCGCAGATACGTACCAAATGGGGGAAGAGTACTAATATGCATGGTTTGCTAGCCGGTGTACAGCAGTTGAGGTGTTTATTTGATCTGATGTCACCTGGTGTCCTCCCTGATGAGTTGATTGTTGGTGCTCTGCTAGATCTGGTACGACGGTGTATTTATTTGTAGGAATAATCGGGCTCTTCTTCTAGAAAAGATTATTCACTAGCCCAAATTTTTTTTGAATTCAAACTGAGAATACCATCTTTCAGCCAGGTTTTGGTCCGAGAACCAAAAAACCTTCTTAATATCTAACAGATAAAACTAATTTCTATGTGAAATTAATGGTATTTCATGTGTTAAGAATAATTTATCATCAATTGCAAAGTGAGAAACGGGTAAATTGGGCTCGATTCTTTAAAAAATCATTGCTGATAATAACAATTGTCGAACATTTTTGTGACCTATTTTTATAAATGCTTCACTGAAAATACTTTAGCCCCTCATTTCAAGTTGTCAAACCGAACCCCTTTCTAATATTTGGAGCTTCCAGATCCAAATTCTCAAGCTTAATCTAATCCATAGAACTACACTAATTAGCCATATTGTACTCAGTGCCGTAGGAAGCATTTTCATATTTGGGGGGGGGTTAAAGTTTAGGGACACCGCGAGGGCCAACCATGGTTTGGCCGAGGGAGGTGGGGAATTTTGAAAATTTGAGCTTTAGATTGCTTAAAAATGCACATAAAAGACAATTATGACAAATTAAAAAAGAAAAACTTTGCATTTTGAAAAATAACCATTTTTGAAAAAATTATTGGGGCCCCCCTTGCCCCCCCCCCCCCAGTTGCTACGGCACTGGTACTAATGAACCCCCGTATTTTTTTCTCTAGGAGGCTCCAGTGGTTTCTAGGGCCAGCTATCTGATGGAACTTGCTTATTTCGTCAACAAATGCAATAAAGAGGACTGGCCGATGCTCATGGAACTGATGAAGTCTGGCCACATCAAAACATCCATTCACGAACTCACCGCCACAAAACTTCAAGCCGGTCGCTTGTTTTATAAATGGGGTATTGTGATTGGTCGAAAATTGGAAGACATGTTAAACGAAGACCGAATGTCTCTTGAAGATTTATCGAAGCCGGTGAACAGAGAGAAAGTCAATTTTCTTTATCAAGGTATGTCTAGTCATTTAAAAGGACATTTTACCTGCCCTACGGCAACACGTGATATCTCAGAAACATGTGATTTTAAGCAGAAATGCAGAAAAGTTGAGATCCAGAGCTTTCCTACAATACTTTCCTACAATAAGTTTGTTAGACCTAATTTTAGACCCTTAAAAAAATTTGCGAAAATTGCAATGGATTAGTGAAAACATTTTGAAAAATTATTTCAAATTAAATTTGAAAATATAAAAATAAACCCACCTCTACAGGCTAAAGCAAGGTGAATCTAACTTCTGTGTAATCAGGTGTAATATAAATTGAAGCTGATTTATTTTATTCCTTTTGTTCATTTAGGTGACATTGGGTCTGTCTCCTCATATTGTCCTCAATCTTTGCGTTTCGTCGCGTGCCACCTTCTCAAAGAAATCACGGCCTATCTACGTGAACGTCATGCTTCCCTGATCGCCGCTCAAATCCCGTCGGACAATGACTCACCTATGACGTTTCATCGGGAGATCTCGCACTCGTCAAGTGCAGCCAGCAGCCGCCGCCCAAAACAATCCATCGCGTCAGCACTTTCAAAGAAAATCATTGAAGTGAAACGGAAGAAAAGCTCCGTCAATCTTTTAGTCGGTTCTGCTTCAAACCCTGACGGTCGTGACTCACCAAGCTCAAGCCCTTCGCCGAATCGCCACATCCCTGCACGCAAAAAAAGTACGAGCAATGTTTTCCGGAGTAGGAGTCCGAAATTCGGACGCCGTTACTCGAAACAGACCTCCCGTCTCCCTTTAGAAGATCAAAACATCGATTCTCTACTAGTGGACAGCGAAGAAACGTCAGAATTTCCTTGGTTATCAGTCATTATTGATATGAACCGCTCCATCAATTTCTTATGTGTTCATTCCACAACCCAATGTCCTGAAGACTGTCCATTGGAACAAGTGAAATCGTGCAATACCTTACTCCACGCCTTGAAGCTGCTGTATGAACCAGGCAGGTTGGATGACAAAGAACTAGATCACGTGGATAGTACGCATGCGCAGAAAAAAGATGTGGTTTATGAGTATATCACTAAACAGGTTGGTCCATTTCTCCCCACAGATATCTTCATATATAACATCTGATAGAGCTACACTACGAGTAAATCACTGAGCAGCTTGTTTTTTCATTCTCTTCACAGACATCCTATATCCTACTTTTCGTAAAGATTTTGCTTCAATTGCCGTTGCTTGGGAAATACAGAGTAGCTCCATCTAGTATTTTATGTAAAAAAATTTGATTCATTTTTTGATCGTTAGATTTTTATATAAGATGTCTGAGTTTCTACTCTCCCGCAGGACCTCTACTTTCAAATGTCTACATCTTGAGATTTCATGACATTCGATAACAACTTTCGAATGATCTACTTTCTCAAAAGCTCTTCATGGCTTTCAGAGACTGGTAGAAAGTGCCCCTAATACCATGCTTAAAACCATGTACTTTAATTTTTCTTTTAATAATTTGTATTTTATTATTTCAATGTTAGGTTGGGTCGTTTTACCACGTTCCATACTCTGTGCTATGTAAAGGAGCCTTCGTTATGGATAACCAACAGCTCAGTGACATTGTTGCTGCTTCGTGGGAAGTCCTCTTGTACCCTGATGAACAACTCAAATCTGCCGCAGGTAACAACGCGATTTGAGATACTCTTTATTTTGACCGCCCTTCCCTATGTAAACCGTAGCGTGCAGGGCTCTCTAGTTTCCCAGTATTAACCCTTTATATCTTCGAAATAGTTATAATTTAGAGTGAGGAAAAACGCTGGAGAAAGAATTGATTTAAAACAGTCAATTTGACTATACCATGAATAATTGAATTGTTAATTAGAGTGTTAAGGAGGTCGGGCTTCAACCCGATCTTTGGATGCCCCACCGACACTTGTACATTGGATTTGACTTTTTCGGCTTTTTTATCTACTAAACTTTAAAATATTATTCCATAACTAGGAATAATTTGCCTAAATAAATTTGAGCCGCTGTATTTAGTTGTGAAACTCAGTAACGTAGACAGGAGTGAAGGAACATTAGCATAGGAGAACAGATTCAAACGACACAGTAATTATGTTTTATATTATGTTTTTATACCACAAATAGGTGAGTGCTTTGTCGTAAAAATATGCTATCCTTCGCAGATCGGTCTTCACCCCTGTCTACGCTACTGAAACCTCTTCAATATAAGGTGTATAGACAAGTTTTGAATTTCCAATTGAATGACTGTTATCCAATTTTCTATTCCAGCTTGTTTATTTCTGGTGGCAGCATCGAAGATGGAAGCAACAGTATCCACATTCTTGACCAAAGAATTGACGTGTTCTGGTGACATTGACAGAGCTAAGGCTATCCAAAGGTTAATACATACTTTGCATCAAGAGAAATTTGGAAAAAGTAGATACGTGATTTTCGATCGACTTGATTGAAAACGCCATTGTTCCTCTTTATAATGGAAACTTTTGTATTTTCTTTGTCAATTCTTCTTCATAGCAATGATAAGAAACTATTGCTTGGTCTTTCCTGTACCTTTCGATTTGACATTCTGATCAATAAGGAGCTGCCGTAGTTTAAAGATAGAGGCCGGGGGTCAAATCCCTGGCCGGATCATACCAAAGACTCATGGTATTTTATACATCTCTTCTCAATACTCTCAGCAATTTAAGGGATAAAAAAGATTGCCCCCCCCCCTAGAAGAAGGAGCCTTCGGGTCGCCTCCAACTGCGGGCACAAAACTTTCTAATAACGTCAATAAAGTAGACCGGAAAAGTAAAGGAGTGAAGGGAAGCCTCTGAAGTATGACATCAATGCCCGAATACTAAGTCAAACCAAACAAGGAAATCATTTTTGTTTCTTATTTGAATATTTCAGATACGAAGTGTTATGGAATTGTCGGAAAACTGTTTATAACCATCTGGAAGAAACAAGTAAAACTGCATTGAAGGTATGTTTATTTTTCACGAAAAAAATCTGTCATCTAAATTTTAAATATGGTCGAAAGTCTGCACGTTAGAACTTTAAAATTGTTTTTTTGAAAAATTGGACCTTTCTTTTTGTTTCTTTTCTATTCTCAAGACTTCCTTGTCACTTTGATTTTCAGGTACCGTTCCCGAAGATTGAATATACCGTACCTTCACGCTTCATTGGACAGCAACCGGATCCAGAACAGCTACCGGACGCTCCATGGAATCCGGACGAGCAAGCTTTCAATGAACTAGACGTTTCAGACGATGAAGTGTCGTTGTATTTCCATGACAGCGAGAAACAGAAGAAAATCAAGCAAGAAAGACGTTTGAAGAAGTTGAAAAGAATGAGAGAAGACTTTCCCATCACTTCGGTTCCGTTAAATTTGGATGCATCCGTTGAGACGTGGATGGTTGAAGAAATCGCTGACGGTAACTTTGAAACGACAACCGGACCCAAATGCCTCGCGTCAATATTTTTGCCCGTTCTACCACCCTAACACCGTCCCAGTCTTTTTTCTCACCTATAGACAATAGAAAAAGGTGGAAAAAAAGTTTAGGGGGGGTAATTGAATAATAAAGTGCCACGCGACTACGGTGGAAAAGGTGTATTGTGTAATTTTTGGACAAGTTTTAATTCATGGTCACTTATAAATAAAATGTTTCGGTTAATTCTTTAATCTAAAAAGCATGTTTTTCTAAAAATTTCACTTTGGTACTGTTGAAACCTGTAGCAGAGCTTGAAGCTCGATGCTCGTTATATATATAGTATATTATGCACCTTAGAAAACATCTTAAAAGAAAAAATGAAGGATTTTTTTTATTTCTTTGAACCATTTCCCTGAAAACTCGTCAAACATTTATTGTAATTTTTTTTTCACAGAGAACACCCCGAAAGAGACTAATGCGATGGCGTGTCAAATCGCCACCGCCCACCAACCTTTCTTCCCGCCTGCTATGAATGTTGGCATTCTACGCATTATCCCGCTCCTGGATGATGCTTCCATCACCACCATCAACAGCCAATCAGGTGAGTCTTTCTCTCGTTACCAGGACTCTATTAACTTCACTCGCTTAAATACTGCTCATTACTTAATTTTAAGAAATCTTGAATGATTTTTTTATATTTGGCAAACTTAATTCCTTGGAGGGCTTTAAATGAACGTTCGTTCGTTCGTTCGTTCGTTCGTTCGTTCGTTCGTTCGTTCGTTCGTTCGTTCGTTCGTTCGTTCGTTCGTTCGTTCGTTCGTTCGTTCGTTCGTTCGTTCGTTCGTTCGTTCGTTCGTTCGTTCGTTCGTTCGTTCGTTCGTTCGTTCGTTCCGTTTGTCCAAAGAAATTAGCGTTTTTACTTTATTTTATATAATTATATCAATATCAATGTATTTCCTCACTGCTCACTAAAGTATAGATTTAGCTCCTGTTATCATGGCGGATTCATTAAAAAATCAGGAAATGATGAAATAAGTATTAACTTTCTCATTTTTTCAGTGGGTGATTTGGCTCACTCGTTGGTGTGGTATTGTTTAGTGGATGACCCTCAAACTTTCTTCAGAAGATTTTTCGAGAAAATCACCAACAAAAATAAACAGGTATTCTTTTTAAAGAATCTCGATACTTGTCGTTTGATACTTTTGGCTGTTTTCTGTGTGATTATTCATTTCACTGACTGCAGCTAGAGATTCTAAATGAAAGTTAACTTGTCGTATACAGTGCTGCAAATAACGGCCGGTGACCGGTAATTACCGGCCATTTTGTAGTTTCTACCGGTCATTCTGAGGCTCAGTTTTTCATTTTGTCCGGTTAAAATTTGAAGATTAGAGGCTTAGATAAATACTTAATAGCGCTTCTAATTAAAAGAGGAACAGTTTTCAAACTGAAATAGGTGTTTAACCAATCTAAATCATCACATACTAAAAAATTTTCTAAGATGATTCAACCAGACCCCCTGCTCGTTACACTCGAAAAATTACCGGCCAACTGAAATTTCCTTATTTGCAGCACTGCGTATATAACAGTTGAAAACTCAAACAACCTAGTTGATGTGTCAATTATAATACGTGCTATGCAATAATATAGTTGTTATATGATCATACCAGATCATACAATAACTGTTAGGGATAATGTTAGTTAGTAAATATTACTATACTATGATATTATAACTACTATAATAATATTTTTTCAGTTTTTTTTACCATACCCGCACTTTCTTTTGAATTTAATTCTCTAGCAGCTTTTGGGTGGGCACTCCTAGGCTCAGACCTACTAGTACATGACCTGAAAGATGGACCGATCTGATATGGGCTTACATTAAAAAGTCGCTTTCTTCAAACTTTCGTAAAAAATAATGGAAGTCAATGCAGAAATTGGGTTGTCTAACAAGACCTTAAAATTTTCTTATCTTCGTACGTTTTAGGAGGAGCTTATCTTGTTGCTTCGTAAATTGCTTTTCCACATCCCGAAATTACCGGGCAACGCAGCTGTGATTCTCTTCAATAATTTGGTACGTATTACAGTTCACTTGTTGATCTGAAGATTAAGGATCTGTCATTCAATATGTTTCTTCCATTAGATCAGCTTGAGTGTTTTAACATTTTCTTTGTGTCGAGTCATTTCTAGAACGGCAAGCGTCTGCCTTTCCTGAGACGCAGGAACGCCAGCCTAATTAACTAGTCCGTATTCACAAGCACATGGCTTATGAAATATAACGTTTTCGGCGCTTCAGGTAACTATCTTTTTCATTTGATAGATTGGATTGATATCATTTTACGAGCGAACAAACGACAAAGCACAACGCATGTTGTATCATGATAAAATTGCGGAAATCATGCCCCTCTTGTGGCAGGTAAATCACAGTTTGCCTTTTAAAACATTTTCAAATTAACCTAGGGCTTGACTTGAAGAAAACTTGTTTTTTGCCGTCATCCGACCCTATATTTTGGAGGTGGGTCGTTCGGTCGAAATTTTCGCCCTGCAAGGGGATTTGTTACAGGGGATTTGTTACACGTTTCAGCAAAAAATATTTGACGTTCCGATAATCACTTTTATCATTCTCTGCGTCATTGCTATTGTTTTGTTACAAATCAAAAAACATGAAGGTTTCATTGGAATGAGAAAAGTGTTCAGCGAATAGAATCACAAGTTTTGCGCTTTGAATGCCGCTCAAAAAATATACTTTAGGCGTACAAACTATCGGGAGCAGAAACTTTCGCGAGGTCGAAAAATCGCGAAATTTACGACATTTACTTTCACGAATTCAAGGAACAAATATCTTTTTTGCGATTTTTTGAGTAAAAATGAGAAGTTTTAAACGAAAATCGGCTAAAAAGTAACAAATGTTCCTTGAATCTGATAAAAATGTAGTCGAAATAGTTTCGAGGTAGGGTCTGTCGGATGACAGAAACAACAGTCCGGCCTAGAAAAGATTTTATTATTGAAATACTTATTTTAACTCTATTGCGATAAACGGAAATATTATCCCACAAAAATAACACTGTCGTTTTTTGATAACCCTGTATTTATGGTATCATCCTGAACTACTGATATTCAGAAAGCCATACGTCTGGCTCAAAATTTTAAGCTTAACCTTACTAGTGTATGCATCATACAACAAGCGTCTTTTTCTTACAAAATTCAGATTGTACCAAGTGTGGACAAGTTGTATTTCAACGAGATGAAACAAATTTTAAGGAGAGAGCACATTGATGTAAGTTCACAGCTAGGTTGGATATCTTCCCATTATCATTTGTCACTCCTAGTGCTGAGAAGATATCTTCGGGATAAAATCAAAGGGTGTTTCAAAGGGCAATTTTTTTGAAGTTGTTTATTTCCATCAATTTCTCTACTGTGAAGTTTCAATGTTGCTTTTGTCGTTGTTACTAAAAGTGGTAACACAGGGTAACACATGGTAACAGGGGGTAACAGGGGGTAACACATGGGTAACAGGGGTAACACTAGGGTAACAGGGTAACAGTTTGAAATTGGTGGCTCTGAGGGGTCGGAAATTTGAAAATTGACTTAACCAATGTTGTTGGTGAATACAATGATAGAATGAATGATGCTGGTCAATGCAATGATGGTGTTACTGGTGAATGCAATGATGGAATCAATGGTGCTGGTGAATGCAATGGTGGAATCAATGGTGCAGGTGACTGAAATGATGGAATCGATCTTGCTGGTGAATGCAATGATGGTGTTACTGGTGAATGCAATGATGGAATCAATGGTGCTGGTGAATGCAATGGTGGAATAAATGGTCAGGTGACTGAAATGATGGAATCGATTGTTACTGGTGAATGCAATGATGGAATCAATGGTGCTGGTGAATGCAATGTGGAATCAATGGTGCAGGTGACTGAAATGATGGAATCGATGTTACTGGTGAATGCAATGATGGTGTTACTGGTGAATGCAATGATGGAATCAATGGTGCTGGTGAATGTAATGCTGGAATCAATGGTGCTGGTGAATTCAATGTTGGAATCAATGGTGCAGGTGACTGAAATGATGGAATCGATGTTGCTGGTGAATGCAATGATGGTGTTACTGGTGAATGCAATGATGGTGTTACTGGTGAATGCAATGATGGAATCAATGGTGCTGGTGAATGTAATGCTGTAATCAATGGTGCTGGTGAATTCAATGTTGGAATCAATGGTGCAGGTGACTGAAATGATGGAATCGATGTTGCTGGTGAATGCAATGATGGTGTTACTGGTGAATGCAATGATGGAATCAATGGTGCTGGTGAATGCAATGGTGGAATCAATGGTACAGGTGAATGAAATGATGGAATCGATGTTACTGGTGAATGCAATGATGGTTACTGGTGAATGCAATGATGGAATCAATAGTGCTGGTATCTGTAGCTGGAATCAATTGTGCTGGTGAATGCAATGGTGGAATCAATGGTGCAGAGGGCTTAAATAATGGAATCGATGTTGCTGGTGAATGCAATGATGATGTTACTGCTGAATGCAATGGTGCAATCAATGTTGCCAGTGAATGCAATGATTGAATCGATGTTGCTGGTGAATGCAATGATGCAATCAGTGCTGGTGAATACAATGGTAGAATTAATGGTCCTGGTGAATGCAATTTACATTCCCCCTAAATGCAAACGAAGTAATAAAAAATATGTCTCAATAGTTTAAAACTTTCAGAGCAAGGAAAATGATAATTCTATAATTTAGGCTATTTTAGTAAGAAATTGTTCTACGGGATATGAAAAATCATTTAATTTTTGAAAAGATCTACCCCTGGACACTTCGATTTTTTTTGATAAATTTGGCGATGCAGTGGAATGCATCTTAACCCGAGTTAGTCAAAAGATAAACACCATTGCTTCCAGCATTACATTCACCAGCACCATTGATTCCATCATTACATTCACCAGTAACACCATCATTGCATTCACCAGTAACATCGATTCCATCATTTCAGTCACCTGCACTATTGATTCCACCATTGAATTCACCAGCACCATTGATTCCATCATTGCATTCACCAGTAACACCATCATTGCATTCACCAGCAACATCGATTCCATCATTTCAGTCACCTGCACCATTGATTCCAGCATTACATTCACCAGCACCATTGATTCCATCATTGCATTCACCAGTAACACCATCATTGCATTCACCAGCAACATCGATTCCATCATTTCAGTCACCTGCACCATTGATTCCAGCATTACATTCACCAGCACCGTTGATTCCATCATTGCATTCACCAGTAACACCATCATTGCATTCACCAGCAACATCGATTCAATCATTTCAGTCACCTGCACAATTGATTTCAACATTGAATTCACCAGCACCATTGATTCCAGCATTACATTCACCAGCACCATTGGTTCCATCATTGCATTCACCAGTAACACCATCATTGCATTCACCAGTAACATCGATTCCATCATTTCAGTCACCTGCACCATTTATTCCACCATTGCATTCACCAGCACCATTGATTCCATCATTGCATTCACCAGTAACACCATCATTGCATTCACCAGCAAGATCGATTCCATCATTTCAGTCACCTGCACCATTGATTCCACCATTGCATTCACCAGCACCATTGATTCCATCATTGCATTCACCAGTAACACCATCATTGCATTCACCAGCAACATCAATTCCATCATTTCAGTCACCTGCACCATTGATTCCAACATTGAATTCACCAGCACCATTGATTCCAGCATTACATTCACCAGCACCATTGATTCCATCATTGCATTGACCAGTAACACCATCATTGCATTGACCAGCATCATTCATTCTATCATTGTATTCACCAACAACATTGGTTAAGTCAATTTTCAAATTTCCGACCCCTCAGAGCCACCATTTTCAAACTGTTACCCTGTTACCCTAGTGTTACCCCTGTT
Organism: Clytia hemisphaerica; assembly: GCF_902728285.1. NCBI lineage: Eukaryota > Metazoa > Cnidaria > Hydrozoa > Leptothecata > Clytiidae > Clytia > Clytia hemisphaerica. The sequence goes on along the minus strand of NW_027104302.1, from coordinate 84,413 downwards.
ACCCATGTGTTACCCCCTGTTACCCTAGTGTTACCCCCTGTTACCATGTGTTACCCTGTGTTACCACTTTTAGTAACAACGCAGTTAGAGCATCGACTTGAAACAGGGAGTTGCAATGGCCATTATGAACCTGACGTCACCTGGCTATTAGCAAAGTAGACACAGTTGGTGGGGGGGGGGGCAGCCACCCAGCCATTCGAGTACTGTATGTAGCACTTATCAAATAAAAGTTAAACCGCGATTTAACCTGTGTTAAATCCCAAAATCAAATTCTGTTATTCTTTCACTGGTCACACTTTCTTAAAAAAAGTGCAACTTTCGAAATTTGTTTTTTTTAGTAAGTGAGGACAGCGCTAAATTCGAATTTCCCACTGTAAATCTGTTGACGCAGAAATCTGCCTCACAGGTCGTACACGTCCTGTATACATCAGATTATACGGGTCTCCTGTCTAGTATTTTTGAGGCAGAGGGTCAATTTTTAAGACCTGCTGGTATCGTGTATTTTACAGACCTGACCAAAATTGCCCTTTTAACTAAATCAGTCCTAGGATACTGTATCTAAAATCGGTGACGAAATACTTGGCACAAAAAGGAAATCCATCGGGCTGTTTTGAAACCACAATCGATTTGCAAGTGCTCTAAAGTAGATTCGAAGGGTAGAGTTTTAACTCTGAGTTTTAACGCTAGACTTAAAAAGACCTTAGGATCTGAGGATCCAAAAGTTCAAGAATAGTCCAGTAGAGCTTGAAATATAACCAATAAATGTGGGGGGCGTACGAGGGTTGCCAACACCGAAATACCGACAGATTTTTCTTAAATCACCGTAATACCGACAAAATTTTCCTAAAACACCGACACCGACGTCTTTTAGAGCAAGCTTAAGATTTTCATTCTTAGTACGAATGCTCAATATCACGAGCGTAGTAGTGCACTAGTTCAGTTTTTCTTGGAGAAAACTATCGCCGATTCAAGGGTTTCAAATTTTTAAAGCTCAGTTTTTCAACGACTAGTGGATAAACAAATCCAGAATTTTTAGGAAACACTTTGAAGGGTTTAAAGTGCTATTTTTACTTTAGTGCTTACTTTAGTTGACTTTGAAGAAAAACATTTAAAAAGTTTTTAGAAGATCTTTGCAAAAAACGAGGGAACAAAAGAGATATCTGGATGTATAAAGTAATGGAGGAGGAGGCGCAACCATGGTTTGCGCAAACGGAGAAAATTTTCCCATTTTTGTCCTCTTGTTTAGCTAAAAGAGATCTTTTTGAACGTTATTAGAAGTAAATCTACCTTAGCCGAAAGCACCGTCAGAAAAGGGCGCCGCAAAAGAGCTCTTGTTCAGTAGCGAACTGGCTTAATTTTCTCGATGGTGCAAACTATGAAATGGACAAGGAGGCGCAACCATAAGAAAAGAAAAATATTTCAGGAAACCTCATTTGGCTAAAAACGCTCTCTTTTTCACAAAGCTAGTCATTTTACTACGCCATCCAGATAAGTAGTTCGTTTGATTTAGGCTGAAACTATACTGGTATTGAAATCCTGCAAAGAGAGCTCTGCAAGGGGAGGACCACACCCGGGGGGGGGGTACTACCCTTGTCGACCGACGGGGGTGCTCCGCTGAAGTTCGAAAAATGGACCCTACGTGGGACTCGAAATTTGCGAAAAAAGTGACCCTGAATGGGACTGAAATTCTATTTTTTCCCCAAATTTTCCAAAAATAGGCACCCTACGGGGGACTGATTTTTCTATTTTGGTGTTTTTGCGACCCTACCTGGGACTCGTGGAGGTCAAAAAAGGTACCCTGACCAGCGGAGCATCCCCGTAACCCATCTTGCCCTAGTACCCCCCCCCCCCGGGGGACCACAGGAAGTATTTTATATTGAAAGATAAATGAGATATGATTCGAGGGCCAACCATGGTTTGGCCCGAGGAAGCAAAATTTGAAATTTAAGGTGCCAGAAATGCTGAAAAACGCATCTAAATCATACGTTAATGGATTATTCCGTAAAATTAAAGAATTTAACGATTGTTGATTTTTGATGAGTGCTGCATTCGAGACCTCGAGAAATTCTGCAAACTTGGCTTTCTTTACCTGTTACCCACTATTATGATTTTTTTCATAAAGTGCAAATTTCCCGTAAATAAGTGGTTAAGAAACACCATTATGCACACAATTTTAAAAAGAGGATGAGACAGGGTAGCTACCAAAAATAGCTATATTATAGCTACAATTCTACTCGTCATAGCTACAATTCTACTCGCCATAGCTACAATTCTTGTATAGATAAGATATTCAATAGCTGAAATGCAGGTTCAAAAACTTTATGAGATCGTTTGAAATATGCAGATTCACCGCCAGTATTTCTCGAATCACCGAAATACCGACCCAAAAAATCAATTTTACCGTCACCGCAAGGCATGCCCAACACCGAAATACCGACACTTTTTACTTGAAACACCGAAACACCGACGCAAAAAAGGGTCAATACCGACACACCGACAAACCCGTACGCCCCCCCCATAAATCCCTCCCAGATTGAAATAATCGTTGAAATCAAGTTGAAGGCCCGAAATTGACATTCTCGCTCGAACTTTAATTTTCGAAAAATGGAAAATTAGCCAAAAAAGCCAATATGTTATGGCACTGATTGTAGTGATTAGAAAATGCAATTAACTTAAAATTTTGACAAGATTTATAATAAATAATAAAGTGAGCATTTATAGTAAGGGTTCGAATTAAAGAGAGTTTACTGTATTTTGGTGTTCCCAAAATTTTTCAAAACTCGTTCTACACTACACACCCGCTACACTAAATCTCGTATGGATAGCCCTTTGTTGTCTGGCTTTGTTGAATCAAATGAATGATGAAAAAAAATCAAATCAACAAATCTTCAGATACATTTATAGTGCATTTCCCCCCCTGAAACTGGATAGAAAATATTATGTAACAGTATATGTTCAAAAAATAACACCAGGATAGAAAATTAGGATGTTTCGTTTTGGGTACTCGCGAGTTTTTGATTGTATAGTTGAAAATTTATAAAATTTACCATATATCAAAACAAAATTTCGAATCAAACTTACCATCAAAACTGAGCGTAGTTCCATTATTAACACTTTCCATGGTTTTGCCATCCCATTTATTGCTATATGTAGGAGTAATTATTAATAGATATCATCCATAGAAGCTTTACCTTTCAGAGCAGCAAAAAATTATGGAGATTGAAATATTACATTCCATTGCTAACGAGGGTAATTTTTTCTACATTTGAAGTTCATATAGTACTGCAAAATCGAGGTAACAGAACATTCGGTCTTTATAGGGAATCTTTCAAGAATGTCGAACCCCCGCCGAACTAAAATCTGTTTTCAAATTTATCCCGCTTTCCAAATTATTCCTTTTGTTGTGACATTGTGTTGAGGATATGACCGTCTAAAGTTCATTCTCTATTCCAAAAACCTTTTCATATGCTAGAAATCAAAATTCTCCCATGGAGACGGGTTGGTGAAATTTAAGATGGACGATCTAACGATTTACGATGAAGTATGCTAATTATTCCTAATAATTTACACGAAACTTAAATTATGTAACATAATTCCAAAACAATGGCATATTCTTTTCTCGTTTTTGTTTACGACGGTAAATTTATGCAAAAAATAAGTAACTAAGCTAATAAGTAAGCAATAAAACTACAACTAATTAAGGGTATTACTTAGGCTACACAATATACTGACGAATAATATTCGGCACCATGGTTTGCTCGGCAGAAAGTGTCTGCATGTGCTTTACTTTCTTTTTAAGGATCATGGTACAGTCGGGAGAATGGGCTCTTCCAGAAAAAATCCGTTCATGGGGGGTGGAGGATATATTATTTTTTTCATGCATTACCCCTGGACATTTTGATTTTTAACCCCATGGACACGGGTTATACCCCTGGACAAACATCAAATCAACCCCGTGGACACAAAAAATTACCCCTGGACATTGGAATTTACCCCCTGGACATTGCAATTTTTTGGTATTTTTTCAATACCCCTGGACAATTCATCCTCCACCCCCCATGAACGGATTTTTTCTGGAAGAGCCCAATGCGATGAATAAGCTTCATTGAATATAATTTATATAATCTAACATGAATTGTTTTAAAAATAATTGAGTTTGTCGTTGGTTTCTGCGATGCGAATGAAACTTTGTAAATTGCCAAAATATTTTGTCATGATTAGCATGATCACGCATGAATCAGCATAATCAGCATTGAACGCAAGATGGCGGACGCTTAACTGTCAATCTTGTGAAAATCATTTTTGAACATTGAAAAATTTGATCACGCAACGAATTGAAAAAGAATCAAGTACAAAAATGTTCAAAAGCTGATTTAGAAGAAAACCATGATTGCAGAAGCCGGTGATCCCGCCACAGTAAACAGTACGCATCAAGACTAACCGTCTGTTCCATGTGTAAAATGTGGAAAACTGTTCCGTACTGCTAGAGGTGCTCTTCAACATCAAAGACAATGCAAAATAGTCGCAGATCGAGTCCAGCTACCACCAGAACCAGAAGCAGATCCAGAACCGCAACCTTAAAACAACATCGAGCGAATCCCAGAGAGATTCTACTGGGGAGATATCAAAGGAACTGACTTTGAGAGACTGATAAACAATAGTTATGAAAAGATAGTTTATTGGCGAAAAAATCTTTTCAAGTTACCGAGTGGACGTACAGGCAAAGATTTCATCCGAGAAGTGACAGGCTACTCAATGCATGGATCGGAAGATAGTCCTCTCGGAGTTGTATCGATGAAAGCTGTCCATATAATGCCAGCCTTGCTTCTTCAGAAACCAAACAAAACTTCCAAAGCCCACGATCACGTCGAAGCATTAGAGAGGAGACTGCTCCAATGGGGAAGAGGAGATATCGAAGCCCTTGTCAGAGAGGCCGAGACACTTCAATCGAGATTGCCAAAGCCGGTCGAAAAGAAAACTATTGAAGCTCTATCGACGCAATTTAAGATAAAAATGGAAACAGGCGATGTTAACGGGGCAATCAAACTACTCACCAACAACATGAGTGGAGGCGTGCTACCACTGGAAGATCAAACGATCAATCTCCTTCGACAAAAACATCCTGAAGGTCGCGATACCAATGAGAACAACCTGCTCAATGGTCCAATTCAGCATATAGATCCGATTGTTTTTTGAGTGTATTGATGAAGAGATGGTATCGAAAGCAGCCTTATCGACACAAGGTGGATCGGGACCATCGGGTATGGACGCAGATGGATGGCGTAAACCACTTACATCGAAAGTTTACGGCGATTGTGGAAAAGATCTTCGAAAATCGATCGCGAAGCTAACGCGAAAATTTGCACCCAAGAAACTAAAGATGAATCATTACAGGGTTTCTTATCTGCACGACTAGTCCCACTTGATAAACAACCGGGAGTGCGACCAATCGGCGTAGGAGAGGTTTTGAGGCGCATCAGTGGAAAGCTCGCAATGGCAGTCGTTAAAGAGGATGTTATCGTCGGTGACAGTAGAGTACAGATGTGTTCCGGCCAGAAAGGTGGCAGTGAAGCAGCAATCCACGCGATGCGATCTGTATTTGAAAACGAAACAGCCGAAGCAGTAATACTAGTTGATGCTGCTAACGCTTTTAATAACATTAACCGCAAAGCTCTACTTCACAACGTCCAGGTGCTATGTCCAATTTTCGCTTGCTATGTAAATAACTGCTATCGCTCATCAGCTAGACTTTTCGTTATCGGTGGTGTCGAGCTTAAGTCAAATGAAGGAACCACTCAAGGAGATCCGATCGGTATGGCAGTGTACGCAATTGGAATAACACCTCTCTTGAATATAAAGCTATCAACAATTGCAGATATCCCCGATAAAATGGCAGCATTCGCCGACGATATAACTTCTGTTGGAAAGCTTTTCTCGCTAAAACGCTGGTGGTCACGAATTACAACCGTTGGTCCTCACTTTGGCTACTTTCCACAGCCGACTAAATCGTGGCTAATCGTTAAAGAGGAATACCTAGACGAGGCAGAAGAAATTTTCCGGGAAACGAACATCCAGATCTCGAAAGACGTTGAAAGGCATCTTGGTGCAGTTATTGGTAGTATAAACTTCAAGGAACGTTACTGTAAATAAATTGTTGATAAATGGTGCAAGGAACTTACTCTTCTTTCAGAAATAGCGGTAGCTCAACCACAATCAGCATACACGTGTTACACCAGCGGTTACCAGCATCGTTTTTCGTATTTTTTAAGAACAATTCCAGAAATGGAAAACTACTTAACACCCATCGAAACAATCGTCAGGCACCAACTCATTCCAGCCATTACAGGGGGTAAAATTGTAAATGACTTAGAAAGAGACTTGTTATCATTACCACCTAGACTGGGAGGCCTCGGTCTCAAAAACGTATGTGAGATCGCACCCATCGAACACGAAAACTCGAGACAATTCACCAAACATCTACAAAACCAAATCTTGAACCTCCATCCACCAAATGACAATGAAACAAAAACTAAAGCAGCGATCAAAACTGAGAAAATCCAAAGAAATCACGACAAGCAAGATCGTATCAGGGCGGAAATGACTGATGATCAAAAACGTGTCCACGAAGCCAATTGCTATACCGGAGCATCGAACTGGTTGACCAACCTTCCAATCAGAGATCAAGGCTATGATCTTAACAAGGAACAGTTTCACGATGCACTGCGAATTCGTTATGAGTATCCCTCGTCTACCAAGTGAATGTGTTTGTGGTAATCGTTTTGATATCAGCCATGCTCTGTCCTACAAGAAAGGAGGCTACGTTACTCTTAGACATAACGAGGTACGAGATATCACTGCTAAACTTTTGGATGAGGTATGCGTCAACGTACGAAACGAGCCGAGACTAATCACCCTTGACGGCGAAGGAATGACGCACAAAACCGCGAATAAGTCCGAAGGAGCACGACTTGACGTAAGCGCAACTGGGTTCTGGACACCTGGCCAAAGAGCATTTTTTGATATTAGGGTCTTTGACCTAAGCGCTCAAAGGTACAGGGGTTTGGAGCTCAGCAAGTGCTTCCAACGAAACGAAAATGAGAAAAAGAGACATTACAATGAACGTGTGAACAGTGTCGAAAATGGTACTTTCACCCCATTAGTATTTTCTACAAACGGAGGTATGGGACGTGAATGCCAAACATTCTACAAAAGATTGGCCGTGATGCTTTCGGAAAAACGTGGTGTACGTCTCCATGAATCGATTTCGTTTATTCGATCAAAGATATCATTCAGCTTGTTGAGATCGTCTTTGTTATGTATTCGTGGATCCCGTTCCATTTGGAGTAGAGAACTGAATACTCTCGTTCAAGAGTTAGCAATAATTAATGTTTCTTAATTAATTTTTTAAAAATAAATTTTACTGAGTTTTTTCAAGTTTCTGTTTATTCAGTTGAGTCGTTTTACAGCCCGGCGCAACTACTAAGTTGTGCTATTCCATTTTTTTCTCAATTGTTCATTTTCGTTAGACCTCAGACTTTTGTCACTTGTCACTTGCTACAGTCTAGTTCCACTAGCGGTTGTTGTTTTCAATTATTTTTATTCATTTATTTATTTATAAAACCAAAAGTATCTATAATTTACTCTATTTTATTGCCCTTATTGTACGTATATATAAAAGATATTCGGATTTACCTAAAATAAAAAAATAAAAAAATGAATCAGCATAATTTATGTATGGAACATGGATCGCAAATCGTGCATCGCAAATCGTGCATCGTAAATTGTGCATCGTAAATCGTTAAATCGTGAATCTTAATTACCCCAACTCGAGGAAGATGATAGCGATAGAATGTCCGATCTTTTATGAGAAATTTAAAGGAAATTTGTCAAATGACTGTTAGTTGATTGACAATGCCGAATCAGAGAGGACATCAACTGTATTGACTTACGTTCCCAAAGATGAAATGGAAGTTGAAAGAGTAAACGCCATCCTGAAGGAAAAGAATTATGTTTTTTTTGTCTGGAATTTATTTGGTTAAAGGACTAATCTAACTAATGGTTAAAGGCACCTAAGTTTGGAAAATATGACTTATATCTTCTCATTGAGCTTTCTGCAATAAAATAAAGATCGTTAAAACTTGAAAATTTCAACAGAAAAATTATACCTGAAATAGTTTTGCCATAGCTCTTCATTTTTGTTAAAATCATTTAGAGATTGTGAAACGTCGAAACTGAAATCGGTCAATTTCTGTGAAATCATTTTTGTTTGTTTTGAGCCGTCCTTTTCGTTGTATTGGAATCGTACTTTCAGAAGATCTTCTGCGTCTTTGCTCGATTCAACGTGTGTCTTGATTGCTAAAGTCCAATCGACATATTTTTGAAAAGCTCTTTCGATACTCGTTGAAGGATTTTGTGGAAAAGGTTTTGTTGAAATGACATCAAGATTTGTTATGGTTCGTGTGATTGCTTCGATGAGAAAATGTGCGTTGGCCTCGTTTTCTGGATCCACAAAGATGATTGTATGAGCCATTTCCAATCCACGAACAGACCGATAATCGGATATCAGAACTGTCTCCTTCTTGTCCAAATTTTTGACGAATTTTTTCTTCATCTTGTGGATGTCTTGAGGATATTCTCCGGTAAGGTAAGGTGCGTATGCAATTGGACGCTTATGTATCCGTTCCAGGGTATACTTGACCATTTGTACTTGACATATATCTTCGCATAATACCACGACTTCGTCCTCCTTTCTCTCATTCAAACAGAACTCGAGGGTTGCAGCTAGTATCGGAAGGAACCAAGCAAATAAAGGTGTGAAAGCTTTGGTGAAATGAAAGATTCGTGGTTTTAAAAAGCTTGCGAAAGAATGCCCACATTTTCCTTTCATATATGTGAATGTAGTGGACAGTTCTTTCACGACTTCTTCATTTTCATTCATCTGTGGCTGCGACTTAAAAACGTTTTCGGGGTCGCGTAGCTTCGTTGGGTCAAATGATTCGCTTGCTTCTCGATCTTCTTTTCGCTAATAAATGGGAAGTAATTTGAAATTTCTCGTTAAAACATAAAGGTAAGGTTTAATTGAAAAGAAAATCTAGATATAAAAGACTAAAAAAACTGCTTGTTTATGGATTATAACAAAAATTTAAAAATTCATGCTTGTTTTTCTTTCTGCAGTTGAAATAAGTGGCTTCACTTCCCATCAAGGAGTTTCGGAATTATTCATTTCGGGGGGTTTGGAATCAATGGCAATCACCCCCTTCTCACAGACCCAGTATGACGACTTCTTATTGGATAAATTGATGAAAATATCGTCCTCAATCGAAAATTATACTCTAATTTTGTCCTCCATAAAATAATCAGAAAAGCAAATTGTCACTGCAAAATATTGTGCTATTTTTTACTGAATTTTCCGGCTCGAAAACATGGGATATATCAATCTTCCCAATTGAGTTTTTGTCCTTTATTTAACCCCAACTGTCTGAAAGATCCTGCTAACGGGTTTATGAGGAGGGCGTGTTGCAAAGGAGAGCACGTTTATTTCACAAGTTATAGAGAAGCAAATTACCTCCGAAGCAGATCATTTGAACGGAATTTAAAAAATAAGCTGTAATATCCAACACGAAAAGTGTTCTAGTCTGGAAAAACAAAATCAAAAAAAATCTGTCTGAAGAATTTCTAAAAAAAAAACGGTTCCAACAAAGAGATAATAGCTTCATTATCCAATTTCAATGGTAAGCTAATTGTAAACAGTGCACTCATTAACAAAAATACCTCGTTAACCTGAAATTTGACTTTCGTTGTTGACTGAGAGTCATCTGGTCTATTTTCGCCATCTCCCTTTGATTGGATTTCCTGGATTATGACCTTGCTATATTCATCGTCTTTTGTCAGCAAAGCGTTTCCTGAAAGATTAAAATTAAAATGTCAAAGATGTTTCGGTAATTAAAAAAATGAGCATTTTTACTTGCACACCGTTGCAATTGAACACGATTATAAAAGAATGTTACGTAAATGGTATGTTATACCTTTCGATCGAACTTCTAAGTTTAAGGAGCAGGGTGAACTTTCGATTTCACCTTCCAAAATTTCTTTCAATTCGTTCAGGGAAGTGCTCATCCTAATTGTCGTTGGTAGTTTGAAAAGTTTCATATTTGAGCTGTTTAAATCAATCTTTTGTGAATTGGTGACCTTGCCTTCCTCGGTTATCTTTCGAGATTTCTGTACACTTTGGAGGGCAATCACGACCACTGATTCTCGAAATTCACTCTCTAAATGGTTACGTAGTGTTTCCGAGTAGGTCTTTGTGAACAGCTCTTGCGGAACTTCATCAAAAAGGAAATGTATTTTTCGATGTTTGTGTTTGTTTTTTAAGAGAAGCATGACGTCAGCAATATTTTTGGATGGTAATGAGGAACAGTTGTAAAAATCGGTGACATTCCTTCTTTCACCAACAGCTTCAGAAAGCGATAATGAGATGAGATTTTCTCGTTTTTGTGTCAATTTTTCTTGTTTACAAAGCTCGTTAAATGAATGGTCGACTTTCTTATCTAGTGCACTGAATGGGTCGAAGTAAAAGTACGTTTATAATCAAGTCTTGGTTGCTCATTTTCAGCAGTTTCCTTGCAATTTCGTGTAAAGTGATTGATTTGCCAGCGCCATAGGAAGCTTGAATCATCTTCCAGTTCGACTGGCTTTCGATGCAGGAAATTTGAGGTTCAGTTAACAGGATTGTCTTAACGTTAATAGTGTCATTTCCTGAAACACGAGGAAGGTAGGTAGATTTGGTTTGTGCCATGCTTGCCATCATGTTCCCTGCAATGATTTCCATTATTCCTGGCGTTGAAGGTGATGAAAGCTTTCGATTATCTCGGATTAATTTTAAGAAGTGGTCAACCATTGTCCAAAGTTTTCATCGAAAGAAATGACAAAGTCCTGACTCTTTGTGTTTAGATTTAAGCAAGGATGTTGCTTATTTGTTCAAGTCGCTTAAGCCGGTAAGAAGAGATAGACAAAACTCCACTGTAAACCATTTTGGAGAATCTGCCTGTGAACATAACACCATGTTTTCAAGACTGCATTAACTTTCGCCAAATCCTTGTCAATATGTTTTTCGTTTTCACCGACCACGAAAACAAACAGCAAGCCATGATTCGGATAAATACAAACGATTGTGTTGTCATAGTAATCAGGGCACTCAGAAAAATGCAGAACACTCTCGATCTTTTCATCATTGAGTCCAAGTATTTTGAGATGGCTTATGGGATTATATCCGACGAGAATTTTTCCTCCAAGAAGCGATGAATGTTCTTCAAGACTGGCGATAACTTCTTTCATGTTTACATTTCGTACGTAATACGAGGGTGGGAAGGTTTTGGTGCCGATATGGTCTTTGTAATACTGCATTGCTCTTTGATTGAATTCTTTGACAGTGTTGGCAACTGAAGGACCGGTGCTGATTGGGATACATGTATCGTCATCTGTGATTCCATTCTCGTTCGAAACTTCGAATGCGTGTATATTGGAAGGCCTTCCACAATTATGAGCGTAGACTAATGTTTCTCCTTTCCTACTTGTATGATGACGATTGCCTGGAAAGAAATGAGAGTTTCCTAAAGTCACAATAAAATCAGATCCCATAAATAGTTAAAGTCCTATCAATATTTCCTTTAAATTTTTTTCAATTGATAGTATTACGAGAATATCAAAAAGTATCTACAGTCGGTGACGAAATACTTGGCACAAAAAGGAAATCCACAGGGGTGTTTTGAAACCACAATCGATTTGCAAGTGCTCTAAAGTAGGTTCGAAGGGTAGAGTTTTAACTCTGAGTTTTAACGCTAAACTTAAGACCTTAGGATATAAGGATCCAAAAGTTCAAAAATGGTCCAGTAGGGCTTGAAATATAGCCTAGAAACCAATAAATCCCTCCCAGATCGAAATAATCGTTGAAACCAAGTTGAAGGCCCGAAATAGACGATATCGGCTTTCCAAATTCTCCCCGAATGATTACCCATGATGCATTGCGCAAAAAATTCACGGAAAGTCGATATCATCCGTGAATTTTTTTGCGCAATGCATCATGGGTAATCATTCGGGGAGAATTCGGAAAGCCGATATCGTCTATTGACATTCTCGCTCGAACTTCAATTTTCGAAAAATGGTAAATTAGCCAAAAGTGCCAATACGTTATGGCACTGATTGTAGCCCCTAATCTTCAAAATGATTTTCCCTAAATAAATTTTCCAGGCAAGTCTTACGCGGAAGTTGAACAATGATTTTGGAGTCATCAGCTCTGTCAGTATTGAAAACGAATTCATATGTATATCCACTTTTGATATCTACTTCACACTGTATCCAAACTTTTTGGTTTATGTTTGTTGATGTTACATTTTTGACAGATTCAATTATTTTCGTTTCATTTTTAATCTTCCAACATTGAACAGTGTAGATAATGGAAGTTTCTTCAGCTGTGAATGCAACCTCTTTTGGTGTAATCTTCTCGACCCTTAAAAAGATGAAAATGAATTTATTATTGTTTTTATCGGCTCTTCATAGTCACGTGATATCAAGCTTAAAAAGGGTGGCTGTGCGAAACCATTCACAGGTGAACCATTTCAGGAATTCAGGAGCTTTTAACTTATTACAGTCTATCTATTTACAAGAGTCTTTTCTTATATCTACCTAAGCGCGGTACTATACTTTACTTACGTGTAGAGGATTAAAATATGATACGATTTTTAAAGTGTTACATTGGGCGAAATCATAGATTTCCCAAATTGTAAATATAGTGTAAATATGAGCGTTTCATTACATTTCAAAGAGAGTTGGAAAAAACACATCTCTTATTAGTAAATTTGTCCTACATTCAATATTTTATCATTTTTAAAAACCTGAAATATATATTTACTATATTTCAAACGAACTTTACATTTAATGAAAATGTCTTGAATTCTGATATTTCGAGAGCTTTTCAGGAAACGGGCATTTGAAAATTAATAGATTTACAAAATCTCCAAGAGTCGACTTTACATTGAATACCAGTGGATACCCCTGAAAACCTACAACAAAAAAGGTACCCCTATATCCTGATAGAAACAGTAAGGGTGGAAACTTTTTATTGGTGAGTCTAGGCTACCTTTGAATTTCTTTCCTGGGTGTGGTTTTTGTAAAAGCTGCTAAGAAAAAATTTATTGCTTTGTGAAAAAAAGCAATTTTAGCTATTTACCCCAAACAACTTACATATTTACAATTTACATATTTACAAATAAAAAATAGTCCTTTTGGCCTCAAATTTTGTACAGTGATTCACTGCAAAGTTACTAATGTCACAATTAAATAATTTGTACCTAAATATTTTCTAAACTGTAGGTTATAATCAAATTACCCGCAAATTACACCTTAAAACCTACACTATTACACCTTAAAACCTACAAACATGAAACCCTTGCTCACTACTTACTGAAATTTTGAAATTGCAATTTAGATGCTGAACCGCGATTCAATTGATCAAATACTTGCTAAAAATCCATTCCCAAAACAATATTTGTAATTTTCAGGATTTCATGCCCATAATGCAATGGCGCATGTTTTTTTAGTCAAAAGACAAAAAACTTTTATTTATCTCTCATCATTTTTGACGTATATTTCTAATGTTTTTCTAAATCTCCATCATATTTGTGACATTTTGGTATGCAATATGACCATGTTTTAAGAAAGTCGATTTTCAGATTTTATTGGCCACTACTATAAATGAGCTTTAGAATAGAACTTTGAGAGCTTTACAATTTCTTTGGGGTTAACCATGGAGAAAACGATGATTTTTCTGGGGGTTGCGTTAACTGGGTCCGAGGAATTGTAGTTGATTACTACAATCATCCACACCGCCTATCGCTCATGATATCGTACAATTGACAATAGACATTGATGCTCAGTCACCCAACCCCTGGCTGGATGCCAAGGGTTACCAAAACGTATTTCGTTCGAGACAACTATCAACAGATTTGAATTTGTGAACGAAAAAGTACTATTAAATCCTTCTTACTCTTTACCTTCAATGCCTCTGAAAACGAACAAAAAAACTAAAAAATCCAAAGAAAATTTCCGCACGAACAATTTTAAAACCTGGAACTTTGCAACCCTTAACACACGAAGTGGAACCGAGAAGATGATGGGGGAAAGATATATTCCATCGCAAAGGCAGTCGCAAAATCTCACCTCACATTCTGTTGCCTCCAAGAAGTACGGTGGAGAGACGTTGGTACGAAAATAATTCGATTGGACTCCGGTGAAGAATTCAATTCCACTGGTTAGGATACAAGAAGAAACGTCCAAAGATATTGACATTTCTACTCCCGACTTCTCAGACCTCCGCGTAATGGCAATCGATCTAAAGGTTAACGGGTTCAATATACGAGTTGTAAACGGCTACGCACCAACAGAAGCAGACGAAACCGATCAACAAAAACTCGTGTTATACTCAAATCTAAACAAAGCAATCGTAAAAACCCAAAAGAAACGTAAGCTTATCGTCGTCGGAAACTTTAACGCTACAACTACCATTTCGAATAAAAGATGATTCTTCGACGGAAAGAAAATTATCACTGTTCCACTTTGTAATGACAATGGAAACCGATTAAAAGCATTTTGTCGTATTCATGTACTCTGTATTTCGATCACTTTCTTCAAGCACCGTATGATACATCGTTATACATGGTACGGCAATTACAGAAAAACCCGCAAGGTCCTTGATTACATTCTTACTGAACCTTACGTCCAAAATTATATGACAAACTGTAGAGTTTACCGAGGTATTAATATTGACACAGACCACCGACTTCCCAAAGCAACCATGTGTACTCCCACGACCAGAATTGCTCGAAGAAGATACAACAAAACACCAAACGAACCGAAACGCGATGTCAAGTCTCTACTAATACGTACAGTTAGAAGAACATTTGTTGAAAATCTGAATCGAAAGCTTGAAACGAATCGTCCGTTCGATGAAGACGTAAATGTGTTTTCACAGAATCTTTTAAAAACTATCGAGAAAGCTACAAACGACAAACTTCCTCCAAAATTAAAAATTAACAAGCGAAAAAAAACTCTGGAAAGACGATGATGAAGAACTGATTTCTTTGCTCTGTAACCGATCCGATACGACACGAAATGGAGAGACATACAAAAAGCTCTTAAAGAAAATTAAAAAACGTGTACGGTAATTGAGAAATCTCACGATGCAAGAAGAAGCTGACGAAATAAACAAGTTTGCAACAAAACTACAAGTTGAAGAGCTCTTCAAAACCATTAAGTCCGACGGTTCAACATTCAAATCTATTGGACAAAAATCTGCGTGTGACCCAGAGACATTGAAAACATATTTTGAAAAACATTTCACGGCAACGTAAATAATAAATTGAAACCCATTGAACTTATTAATATACCAAATTATATTGCTCTATTGCAACAAATTACCCGCGAGTTCATCAATTTTGACCCTCCAAAAAAGAACGAAATTGTATCTACCCTCAAATCTTTAAACAATGGTAAATCCTCAAAACGATCTTCCTGCAAAATTCTTCAAGTATGCAGTCGCATTAAACGCGCTACTATCAGAGCTTGAATCGCTACTTCTTCAAATATGGACGACGAAATCTATACCATCATCACGGGGTCATTCAAAGCTTATTGCCTTATGGAAAGGAGCAGCTAAAGGAATTGCAAAAGACCCGACATCGTACATAAGTTTACAAGTAGGATCAAGTCTTTGTAAGATAATGGTGATAATAATCTTGACTAGACTTAAAGACTGGCATGACGAACAACTGTTCGACCAGCAGCAAGGATTTAGACGAAATAGAGGAACAGCAGACGGCATATAAATGACAAAATAACTTCAACAAATCTCGGACAAAACACAAAAGCGATTTGATCTCCTATTCCTCGATTTCAGCTCCACGTTGGACCACGTTTTGCGAAATTGGCCTCTTTGAATCCATCTACCAGAGATTTCCCGAGCAAGTCGCGCCTTCCCTAATAAAATTACTTGAATTATGTATCATAAAAAAACAACAGCATTGGCACAAACTCCAGATGATGTTCTCGAGCTTCTAATTGGCGTTCGACAAGGGGGGGCCAGAATCCCCATCACTATACAACTGGATTATGTCATGCGTGTGTTTATGCAAATCTGTGAAGAGAAAAATGTTAAATTTCTTAAACTGAAGTACATAATTCGTGCCACTGCTACAACCAGAGATGAAAGAGCCAAAGGCTATTACGGTGAACACACTCTTGACTGGGCCGGTTACGCTGACGACTTAAAACTTGTATTCGAAAGAATTTCAAACTTAGTAAAAAGACTGAAAATCCTCAATGAAAAATTTGTTCGTTTTCACCTCCAAATAAACGCCAAGAAAACCAAAACGATGATAATAAATTTCAAGTCTCAAAACCAAGATGAGTATCCTCAATCTATCGTCACGCTTAAAAATGATCAAGTCATCGAAAATGGTGAAGTGTTCAGATATATCGAAGACGACATACACTTCAATCAACCTTCAACAGGAGATGCAGAGATTGAGTTAAGACTAACTGTTTCTCAAAACAAGTAGAACCAAAGGAGTAAAAAACTGCACAATCGATATAGGGTATATCTCCTAAATACAATGGTGCACAGTCGGTTGACATATTCCTGTCAAACGTGGAATATCACTCAAGAACAACAACAACAGCGAATCCGATCCACCTACATTAATATGCTTCGTAGGATGGTGAGAGACGGCTTTGAAAGAAGAATCGATGAAAAATTTTTACAAACTTTCCACTTCGTCATGTCAAATGAAGATGTTTACGCATCTGTAAGACTGAAGACATCCTTCAATACGTCAAACGAAAGCAATAAAACTATCTTGGCCATATTGTAAGACAAAAGAACACCAGCATCGTCAAAAGACTGCTTTTCAGCAACGACAACGCTAACAAGAAGAGAGGCCGACCAATCAAAACATTCGAAGATCACGTGCCTGACGTGTTCTACAATATTGGCACCTGCGAAAACGAGCTAAATAAGAAGTAAGAAGTAAGTTTTTAGGCAGTAAAATGAGAAATCTTTCACAAAAAATCACTCCCTCATGAATGAGAATTTAATTTAATCTCTTAGGAATTCCTCGAGAGAATTCTATTGTAATACTCCCGAAACAATCCCAAAATGCATCGCTTTTTTAGAAAAATCAAAAACTCCGATAAGATCTATTTCAAAAACATTCATTCTGATATCAAATCGAACAATTAAGGGCTCTGATCACAGTGAAAAATCAATTTCAGAATTTAAAGATAAAACCTTTTTCGCTTCTTTGACATGTTTAAGAGCAAACTGCTTTTGAAAAAATGAATTTAAGTAATTACATCATGAGTAATTAAGGAATAAGTGTGGAATGGACCTTGATAAAACGTCATAACGACGCTATTCAAATACTTTTCACAAAAAAAGCCTAATCTCCTTGGGGAAATCACTTCATTGTTTCAAACTTTTTATTTTAAGTTATTGACAAATAATTTCTTTATTTAGATTTTTTGGAAAAATTTTCTATTTAGCTACATCCCAAGTTATAGATGGTTTTGTATGGAAATTTAGTGGAGAAAATTGCCAAAAATGAGGTTTTTTGGAGATTTTAAAGGAAAGATACTTCCAAAAAAATTTTCCGAAATTGTATTTTTAGATACTAAATAGATACATCACCTGAACCAAAAAAAAATCCAGAATGTTTGATTTTTACCGAGATTAAAGCTTTGAAAGGCGTAGGCGTAGTGGTATAGTGGTTATCAAGCTTGACTTCTGTCCGGGAGGCCCGAGTTCGATACCCACCGTTGCACTACGATTCACTTGGCAAGTGAATGCTCCTTCGCCCGGGTCAACCCAAGCCATGTGAGGGGAATTGGGTACCATAACTCTGATACAAGAGTATGGGTAGATATTCCAGACATTTTGGTGTGCTGAGACACTTAGGAGGTTCTACACCTGCGGGTACATCCGTACTCCCGTGTAGTTCGAGTGTCGTGGTGTACACCATGGCTCGGCAGCTCGCATCTGCAGGGTTGCAATGTCTGCTTGCGCTGTGATTCCTACTCCATCGTGGGTAGGACCCATTCCGATGCATCGGAGGGGCATATCTATCTATATTTATCTAAGGCTTTGAAAGGTGAAATACTCTTCTTCGAAAAACTCTTCGTTTTCTTCTTCATTTAATTTTTTCATTTCAATCTTTCGATTTTAAAATTCAGAAAAGGTAGGTTTAACAGGACATATAAATAAAGGGATACATTAATCTTCTTAAAATGCAGAAATTGCCATTTGAGTTGGTGTAAAATCGAAAAATTGGGTATGTCCAGAGCCCTTAAATGACCTAACGCGCGCTTTTTGTTGTTTTGATGATTGGTTGAACAACTTCTTTGTTTTTTTTTCAAGCTCAGCATTTTTTGAAGCAGTGATTGATACCTCGATGAAAGTATTGTTATTCTGGCTTTAACGAGGCTCGGAAATCCCGAGTTATTTTTCTCGAGTTAAAAAACCGAGTTACGAAAAAAACCGAGTTATGACGTTTTTTTCCTTCCTTTAAATTTTCGAGTTATTTTTTGTTTTTTAACTCGGTTTATTTTGGTTCTTTTAAATTTCGAGTTATTTTCCTTCCTGTAGATTCTAGAGTTATTTTGGCGTTCCTTTAAATTTTCGAGTTATTTTTTTCCCTTCAAATGTCCGAGTTATTTCTTAATTTTAACTCGGTTTTTTTTCCTTTAAATTTTCAAGTTATTTACGTTTCTGTAGTTTCCCGAGTTATTTTTTCGTTCCTTTAAAGTTTCGAGTTATTTCGTGTTTTAACTCGATTGTTTTTTCTTCTTTTACGTTCTCGAGTTATTTTTCCTTCCTTTACATTTTCGAGTTACTTTTGCAGCTTGGAATCAGTTGAGCAATCTGAATATTGCTTCACGATTTCACTAAGCATACACCATACAGCACCTGACCCCGAGAATGTAGGTGAAATTTAAATCAGACCTGAGAGATATAGATTTGCATTTAAAAAAATATTGAATAGTTTAAACGAAATTTTGAACTCCCAAAATCCTTTCCCAGGGGTTAGTTTCATTACTTTTGATAGATTTTTTTGGTCCTTGAAGTTGACTCTCATTTTCGTAGGAATGTAGGTTTGGTTTTATGGCTTTAAATCTAGTAATAGTAAAATGTTGATACTTTTTCGATTGGATTAATTATAACAGGAAATTTTAGAAATATTTTATGCCAAAAAAATATTCTAAAGAGCTTTTGTTATTCTGAAAATTGGATTTTTTCGCTTTCTAACCCCCAGAATGTAGGTGAAAAGATTCGGTTGTTGAGAGCGGAATTTCAGTATTCATCGGAAATTATTATTCTCTAATTGAAATTTATACTTTAGAAAAAAAACTAACTGATTAAATTAACAAAACGAGTCCCACGTAGTGTCCATTTTTCAATTTTGAGCGGCACATCTCCGTCGCTATGCAAGGGTAGTACCCCCAGAATTTAATAATTTTATAAGGAAGTAAAGAGTTTATTTTTCTTTCAACTTTCTTTTCAAAAGGATTCTTTGTTTTAATAATTTTCTGACTTCCTATAATGTGAATTTGAAATCAGATAGCTGATATTTATAGTACTCAAAGAACCAGAAAGAACTAAGCTTTATCCTAGTTATCACGACATGTGCTGCAGTTGAGGGTAGGTTTTTCGACACCCTCAAAATGCACTGTAAGAGAATACTTTTGATAGAATTCACTACAAGGGTTTTCTTTTATCAGAATATACTGTAAAGGTGTGTTTAGGGACCGGCGAATTGCAGATCTGACTGTAAAAATCTGTTGTATCTTTATAGTTTTGACTCGCAACCATTTACATTTTTTTTAACATTGTGTTAACATCTCATGCTCATTTTTAGGTGGCTGCAGCACAACAAGGTATGAAATAAAACTACACTGTATGGGTCAGAAACGCTCGGTAAAATACACTTTAATACCTTTGCACTTCTCAAGGGCTGCACTTTTACTGTTCGATTTTTAAAGCCATTTTTTTGGCGACACATGTCGTCGTTTAGTAATGGAGTGCCCCCCCCCCCGGGCTTTATCATAAAATGTATTCTATATTTTTTCTTCAGATTTTCTTACTGTTACTAACAAGTCAAAGTATGAACAGAACACAGTGGCTTGAAAAACTCTAGCTTTGAAAAATGTCAGATAATCTTAGTTGAAAAGAATCCTTTAAATTTTCAGGCGAAAATTTACCAATTTGAGTTTTTAAACAACATAAGGTTAAACCTACCTGAGAATCTTGCTTGGCTGGACGGTTTGGCTGGGTTCTAAATTAAGAAAGTAAAGGGTCTTTACTAATTTGCAATATCTTTCCATATATGAAATGTTCTTGATATTCAGATCTTCTAGGAAACAAAATTCAAGAAATTTTGATATAAGTCCCGATGATAGTAGGGATGTCTTCTAAGAACATGGTAGAGCTAAAAATCTGAAATAAAGAGACAGGGATATACCTTAACCCTATTCGAACTAGGGGGGGGGGGCTCTTTCTGTTCGGAGGTCAAACTATTGGTAATAGCTCTAATTTTCTGTAAATTCCTAACTTTTATTTAGCTTCAAAATAAAAAAGAATTTGACACCTAAAGATTTTCACACCTTGAACATGATGACATTTCTGACAGTAAGGTGTCACAAAAATTGACGCTTTTCCAATACAAATTTTTTTAATGTCAAATATATCGTTTAAACCGAGTTAAGGGGTGGTACAGGAAAAGCCCCCCCCCCCCTTAGTTCTGAACCACCCCTAAAAGCCTAGGTTGAATAGGGTTAAGAGAACTGATTTTCGCAGAAACTAATGTTCGCTTTTTATACTGGCGAAAACGTTTTCAAGCTCAAAACTGAAAAATTAATTCCCGCTTAAAATTTAAGAAATGCTTTAAAAATTGAAAAATTAAAAAAAAATGCTTTTGATCTATTTAAGTAGATGTTTATTTTACTTTCCCTTACTAACAATTTTACGGTTTCAAAAGATCATCGAATGGAAATTCAACAAAAACTTTTCTGATATCACTTTCAAAATATTACAAAATTTGACCAACCGCGAAAAATTCAAATAAAATAGTGAAATCTGCGAAAACTGTGTAAGTTTCCCTGTATAATCAAGAGAAAGTAGAGATATAGAAGAAAATAGAATATATTCACCTCTTTTGACGTTGATATAATCGATAACTTGTTTCAAAATGTCTTTACTTGCTTTAGTTTGTTCATTTATGAGGTGATTTTGCATGTTTGTCATCAGCGTCTTGTGGTAGTTCGTCAAAGTTTTCAAATCAATTTCTACAGTCTTGTTTCTTAAGTTATGAAAATCATTCATTTTAACATAGTTTAGTTTGATCAGCAGGTTTTCAATATCGTCCATCGTATCGTCAAATGTCTGTTGCTGTTTAAACTCTTCCGGGTTGCCGTGTTTGATACCGTTTCTAGACTTCTGAGCATCCTTGATAATTGCTTTGGAAGAATTTGGTAGAAAAAGAAATTCCCCAGCAACACGAGTTATGATAGTCACGTCCCAATTTTTAGAGTCCGTTAAACAATTTTGTGGTAAGAGTAAATCGTATTGATCTTGATAAATAGACTTTTGTTTCAACAAAGAGTCAAGCTTCTTTTTCCTCTGAGGATCATTGAAAAAGTTGAACAAGTCGACACCATCAGCAGGCAAAGGAACTTTAACAAACGTTGTATCACGGCAACTTTCCAGTAATGCTTCTTTCACATGAATGTCAATACTTAGAGTGGCAATCAAATAATTGCAATTGTCAACAACAACTTGTGAGGTTGAATTACCCATTTTGATTTTTCACTTTAAATATTTCGTTTATACTAAAGTAGATAAAAGAAACATTATTAGCCTATTTCATAGGATTCGTGTTTTTGCTACATGAAAACTTTCTACGCTATTAGCTAACTACAGTAATTCAGGGGGATTAGGCAAAAATGGGTGTTGGGTATGTGCGGACAATGTCGGTTTTTGTTTGTTTCCCCACGGTATAAGTGGTGTTTTGGGATGTTTTATACCCTTTGTTGACGTGTTTTTTCGACTTTTTCAAAAGTAAATTTTGACTTTAGAAGTTTAAAACTTGAGAACCACTGTACCAAATATAAAAAAGCTAGAGTATGCCAAATTTTAAGTTTGTTTTCCCTTTCTTTAATACAATGCAAAAAAAATCATTAAAAGTTCACATTATTTTGGACACAATAACCCATGAAACTCTTATACTTTTTTCTGGGTCATCTAATAGTTTGTTTTGGAAAAATTTTTTTCAGGCTAATTCAAATTTCATTTCATCTTTTCTAACAAATTTGGATTCAATTTCAGCCATTTTCACAATACATGTTGTTTTTTTAATCAAACGAAAATTCGAACTCAGGTAAAATTACCATAACTTTTGAAGACCATTAGCCGGCAGGAAACGTTTTTTTTTTTGGGTCGAGATTGTGAGAAAACTAAAAATATTACAATCAGTGGCGGCCTGGCAGGGGGTGCAGGGTAAGCAGTGCACCACCCAGAAAGGTCTGAGAGGGGCGCCAAAAGAGCTTTTCAAAGGGGCGCCAAAATTTAGTTGATGTTTGATTTGGCGATTTCACGCCTTTTGACAAGTTTATAGCGCCTTCTATAAGTGCAATGTTTGTTTTTTTTCGCCTGCGGCGCTTCGTTTTATTTTACGCTCTTGCATCCTTTCTCTTGAATTTTTTCAAAAATACTATCAACATGGAATTGCGAAAAGTCAAAGCAAGAGAAGTGTTGTGTAGAGGATGTAGAGGATGTTCACCCCCCAAAATGAGAAAAATGCTAGCTGTGGTTTTTTGTGGTCTTATGCTAACTAACTTTCTCCTTTTTAGAAGATCTTTTAAGCTGTTTGACCTTTTTTATACAAAAATGTCTTGCCTGCGGCGCTATAATTTACAAATAACTCTTATTCCTGCCAACTTTCTAATTTTTGGGGCCTCTTTCAGCCATTACACGTTTTTTTTTTTATTAGAACCTAGTTTATAAGAACATATAGGCTGAAATTCGTCGAAAAATTAAGAACATCTTAAGAACATGCCCAGCCTCAGTTTGAAAAAAAATGACAAGAAACTACAATTTTTTCCTCTTTTTAAGCAGTTCTAACCGAAGTTAGGGGTGGATCCTCGGGTGGATCTTCAAAAGTCGAGAGTCAAATATTGTCCAAATTTTGCCAAATTTAAGTGCTCTTTATTTTGTATCATATTGTCGATTTAGAGTAGTCTGAAAAATTAAGAACGCATTTAAGAACATTTTAGGCTGAAAATTGCTAAAAAAATAAGCACATCCAGGCTCAGCCAAATTTTAGGTGTTCTAATAAAAAAAAAACGTGTAATCTTTAATGGACAGTGAAGTAAGACCAGTGGCGCAAAAGTTTAAATATTATCAGGTATGAATTTTTCTGATAGAGTTTTATTAGAAAATAAAAATATTGAGCAAATCGACTTACTAGGTATAAAACTTCCATTTCAAGTATCAACAGCTCATGTTTTTTATTTGAGGAGCTTTATTTTTGGTGCTAAGTCGGTATAAATTGGGGCATTTTTAGACATTTTAAAAGTTGAAAATCGAAAAATTTTCCTTGTTCAGAAAACTATGAGTATGACATTTCGTATTATAACAAGGAAACAGATATCAAGTTATCATTACCACCATTTTCATATAAATAAAAGTTTTTTAACTCGAAGTTTCCGGACGTTACTTTCAACCAGTCACTGCTCTTACAGTTTAACATTTTCACTTAATAGTTAGTGATGGAGGGCGCTAATAAGGACAAAAAAAAACAAGGGCGCCAATTTCATAGTTTGCACCACCAAGAAAATTAGGCCAGGCCGCTACTGAACAATGCTAGATTTACTGTATCCATGAAGGTAATAAAGATAGATGGAGAGTCAATGTCTTTTGTTCTATTCTGATTCATCATCGGAAGCAAACAGCTGTTTGGATGCTTTGGGAATAAGATGATTATGGTATACTCGTGGGAATATTTAAGATGAAAGAAAAGACATTACATTTTTAACAAGTATATTGAAATATAATAGCCTAGTCATAAAAAATTGAAAAAAACTTCACATAATAAGCACAATACTTCAAACTTCTAGGGGAAGCTGCCCATAAAGACATCGATAGATTTAAAAAAGAATTACGTGTTACGATTAGGAACCTTCTATCGATCATTTTGTCAGAGTATGAAAACCGCCGCCCACTTAGACATGAAGATTTTAAGATAAGAAACTTTCAATGATGTGATGCGACTCTCAATGTTCTCAAAATGCCAGCCCAAAAAAATATATCCTTATGAAATTAATATATTCTTTTATCCTCAAATCAGTTGAAACTATTTCGAATCGCATTTTAACTAAGATTTTCTCGCAAAATTAAGTTTTTCAAAATCAACGGACCAGCCTCTTTCTGTTCTTATAAAGTTATAAATTGATGTTTTTTGCTTCCAATGATGGTACATCAAAGAAAAACCGCTTTTAATAGATTTATAAAAGATTTCAACGACCATTTAGGTCATTACTGAGACGTTTTCTCTCCATCTGTATCTTTATTACCTTCATGTTGTATCACTTTTGGAAAGGGGAAATGCTAACTTAAATTTTAAGCATCATAGTTTAAATCTGTTTCACGAGTTCAAGAGTCATGAAGAAATTTCTAAAAATTCTCTTTCGAAAAAGCGTGATTTTTGAGAAAAAGGAGGGGATTAAGTTTTTTCTCTTTGCTTTTTGATGCGATTCAATTACAGTCACTTTAAAGTTTTAATTACTGTAACTAAAATATTTCGATTTTATCGGTTCTTTTAGCATTCCCTTGATAATCAAAACATTCAAAATGCTGGATTTTTTAAAGCTTGGAACGATAGAATTTCTATCCCCTTGGGATTTCGAAAGAAACATTTTACCCCGAAGTTATCCTTTTATAAAAAATCAAGAAAGAAACAAGATGTTATCACACCCCTGCCTCACAGCCCCCGTGAAAATTTTCCCCACTTATATTCTTACTTTGTTGGTTATTAACCGACCTTAACCAACCCTTAGAGAAACCAAATTTTTAGTGGAGTGCTCCTAAAAGAGACTTTTTTACAATTCTTTCAGTCGAAATCAAAACCCTTAAAAGGACTATTTTAAAATTTCTGAAAGTGAAATAGGCCAGCTGTGCTGGAAGGTCGCCCAGATTTAAACGCCTTAACGCTTTAAGTAAATAATTGAAAATGGGTGAAATTCAGCCACACAGGTTGTGGGTGGACCAAAGAGCTCTGAAAAGTTGTTTATGATTGATAAATCCATCTCAAATATGGTCTAATTAGATGTCTTTTCGAAAAAGTTGAAGAGCAAAACTCATTGAACCCGCAATCTTCGATCTTTTCACCCAAACTCTTCAAATCCAAGAAAAACAACAGTGGCTCTTGTAAAAATGGGTTTTTAGAGCTTATTTTGAAAATTTTCATGCATTTTTTAAAAGTCTACAACCTTTTGCCCGGGATGGTATGGAGGAGGGCGAAGCGCTCTTGAAATGCCCAGTTTGAGTAAGAAATCTTCATTTTTGGTCAACTTTGTGCTTCATGGTCAAGCAAAAAAAAAATTCCAAAGTGAGACCCCCGCAGCTGGCCTGACTGCTTTAATTCCCTTAACCTATCCCCCCCTTAAGCTGCCGCAAGCTCGAAACAATAGAAGAAACAAAAGGCGGACTATACTATGAACGAGCTTCTAACTCCTTCTACATCCGGAAATAAAAGCCTTTAGAGTTTGAACTAGCGATTTTCTTAAAAAACGTAGAATTAGAGTCAAAAGTTTTTTATAAGCATTGCACTTATAAGCATATCTAGGTATGACAAAAATCTAAGCATTACCTTGAGCCTAGAAAAAATATTTTTTCTCGATTTCAGCTGTTTTTGGCTGGAATTCTTCAAATATTTGGGATTTTTTAAAAGTTTTAAATGGAATATATCTTAAAAAGCTAATTAAAATTCAGAAACAACGCATGTTAAGCTAAAAGTCAAAAACATTCTAACCAAAAAATGGAATCATATCACCAACTCAACGCGACAAGTACAAAGTGGCAAATCAACCGCAACAAAACTAAATCAACAAAAATGAAAAATGAAAAAAAACAACTAAAAAACAAATTCGACAAATAGGTAATTCCACAATTGACAATCGATAAAGTACAAAGTATGCGTTTATTATAAGTATTTTTCAGCATTGCCAAGCCCTGTACCTAAGCATCTCTCAGCCTGCTTTCTCAGATAAGTTATGGCGTGTCTCAAAAGCCTGAAAATTTTCCGGGTGTTTGAAAAAAAAAGTGTGAAATCATTCTGTAAATTACACAATATCTATTCAAAGAGAATTTAAAAACTTTAAGAACAATTTAAGGCTTGACAGACTCTTAAAAGGCCCATTTCTTTAGAAAATGGACTAAAATGCTCAAAAATGGTGACAATAAGAACAGGTGAACATATTTAGGCTTAATTTTAAAAAGCTTAAAACATCTTACGGCTTCAAAGATTTTGGATGTTCTTATAAAAAAATGTGTATACTCATTCAAAGTCAAAATTGTGTATAAAGAATGACAATTTGCACGTTTTTTATAAGAACAAACTATATTAGGGCTTCGATGTCCAAAATTTTAAGAATATTTTAAGACTTTGTCGACGCAAAAACACCCTATTTCTTAGGAAAATGGTCAAAAATACTCACAAAATAGTCAAAATAAGAACATTTTTAGGCTTAAAAGTCAAAATATTAACAACATCAGAATGCGTGTGAGTAAAATATTCAAAAACTCATATTTAAAGGGTTTTTAAATAAGAGTGAAATCGTATGCTTTCTCATCAATATTATTTTACAAGCTTTTTTATATTGAATTAAAACGAATGTGGAGCAAGATAGGTTAGAAAGAGCAAAAGAACAATATTTTTTGCTTATAATCAGCATAATATAACAATAGGGAGACACTGTCCTGATATGAAATGTGTGTCTGATCTGAGACGGGAACATAATATATGCAAAAGTAAAACTTTTAAGACAATAATTCAAAGCAGAAAAACGCTTTTAAAAAATCATGAATATTGCCCTTATGTATTACAATGAAGTGAATACAGTCGCTTCCGTGTTGTCTTCTGACCAGCCACCAGAACCGTTTTAAAACCAACGGATCCAGCGAGACTCGAACTCACAACCATGTCATTCACGGGTATTTGCTTTACCATTCAGCTACGGGTTCATGTGGAACCCGAGGACTCAATTGAGTGGTATTTCCTTTCAGGGAAACGCACAAGCAGCACACTACATATGTTATACAACTATACAAACCCCTTATCCCTTCACAAGCAAGAAGATGCACCCCTGGAAAAAAATATGGAAACTGATTGAACGAAATTTGAAATTCGTCTCTTGGAAAAAAAAAATATTATACTATTCCACCTGTAAAAATAAATCTTAATTTCCCATCCCCACTGGATACTTGTGATTGAAAATACTAAAAATCAATATCCCCTGTCATAAACTGAAAGGGATTTTCTATTCCCACTGAGATATTTTTCCTCAATTCATCCCCATTAGCGATAAAATTCACACCGGGTCAGTGAGGCAGGGGTGTTTAAGGGGTGTTTATTAGGTTATTTTATAGGATTCATTCTTCTGTTACATGCTATTTTTTAGTCAATTTACGGGTTTGAATTAGGCTAAATTTGATCGTGTACAAGAAAATATTAGTTTATTTCATGCATGCATACAAACTATAAATATAAAAGTCGTATACGTGCTTTGAGGCAAACAGGGAATCGAAAATTTGAATAAAAAATGATATCTTTGATGGCCTGAACAGATATAGCAGTTTTGCCAAATTCAAAAGTGTGGTATGTACCAAACGTCTATCATGCTAGATTTCATTTGAAAATTCAATCCCATCAATGAGAAACTATCATGAAAAATACGTCAGATGGATGTTAAATGGCGGTATGTACAAAAGCCCTATCTATCTTGCTAAGTTTCATTTAAAAATTCAATTCTAATCAGTTATTATCATCAAAAAGACGTTAAATGGATGTTAAACGGACGTTGTCATTTTCAAAGGGTGTTTTATGCCAGACCCGATCAATCGAACTTGTCGAACCAATCGAACTAATCGAACTCCATCGAACGATTAAAGTTCGATTAAAAAAATTAATCGAACCTAATCAAACACTCAATTTTTGAAGCAATAGCAGTTACGACCCTGCTGGTGCACCCGACAGTCGGGTGCTGTCGGGTGTTTTGTCGGGTGTTTTGTCGGGTGCTGAAATTTCTAAATTTCCGAAAACACCCGACACTGGGTGGTTTCCCACCCGTTATTATTTTATCGCTACATTTCCGCGCGACCGCTTTGAGTTCGCCCATCGTCCGCTGATGCCGCAGTGGCCACCTTCACTTTTCGTAGTACTTCTTCCACAAAATCGAGTCTAAATTAAGCAAGTAAAGCACGGACTATCCATCGAAATGAAATGCGCACGTTGTTTCTTTAAAAAATCTAACTATCATCAAAGTAAAATTGAAATTGGTAATTTAAAGTTCTTAGAAATTGCCCGGGAAAATGTGCGCTCTACCGTTGTGTAAAAATTGTTTGGGAGGTAAAAAAACGCGTTTTTGCCTGCGAGGGGTTAGGGAAAGTGGGATTTCAGCCTTTAACTTTTGATAGCGATCTTCTTTTGGCAAAATATTTTCAGGGTGGTATAATATCATGAATAGATTGAACATACTAAAATTTGAGGGGATTTTGTTCGACAGAACTTAAGAAAAGCTCAAAAAACCAACTTTCCCTAAGGAAACGCAGGCAAAAACGGGTTTTTTACCTCCAGAGACCAAACGGTGGAGAGCATCAAAATAATGCGCGCGCATTAGTTTTACGGATTATGGGAAAGGTGTATTATCGTGTACGTTTGAATTCTCCAAAGTTGAATAAGACTAATTTTATTGTAATTAGATTCCAGGTAAATTCGATGACCTACAAATGCATTATAGCGTACTATAGCACCTTACCAAAAGCCAGAAATTTTCATTCCGTTTCTTAGTGACTTCCACTTTGAAGATTTTCAAAAAATAAAAGCCTTTCAAGTGCTTTGACACAAATTCGATTTTTTCGCTACTGCTGGAGCTTCAAACTAAAAGAAAGCAACATAAAAAATCGCATGTTTAGAGCCCGAAAATCCCGGTTTTAATCATTCGAAAAAGTCGCAAAGTGGAATAGACGTTAATTACGTAGAAAAAATACGGGTGCTATACTGCCGAAGCTGGAAGAATTGAAATGCCGTTCAGTTACGGTAGAATTTATCGACTACCTGCCAAAAAAAAACTGAAGCATGCATGTTAAAAATTAATTTATAAGGAAAGCCATTTCTAACAAACTTTAAATTACCAATTCAATCATTTCTTAGTTTTTTTCATTTTTTCAATCTTATTTATTTAAGTTTCAAAGCAAAGTTTCAAAGCAACTGGTTAATTTATTCATGTGTTTCATGAGATATAGCAGATTATATCATACATGGAAAGATATTTTCTTGAACAAATCCTTACAAAGGGTAAAAAGTACCTCCTAAACTCGGGCCCAGTATGAAAAATTGACCAGGAAATAGCTTTGGGGACCGAGCATTTCTTTTAAACTAGGATAGTTGAGGATTCCAAAAATATGTAGCTTATCCTGTGGAACAATGCAATGTTATGTCAGCCCCACTGGGAAATTTGATGTCTAAAAATTGCACTCCAAAACCATCCCACTGGATTTTTTTAACCTTGAAACAATAGAATTTCTATCCCCATTGTGATTGTGTTTAGAAAGTATCTACTAGGGGGGAGGGGAGCTCGGAGTGGAGGATATTTCAAAAAGTCAAAAGGGTTTGCGACGACAGGAGAAAAATTTCAATTTTCAACCACTTTTTTCGCTAAACACAGGAAAAAAATTTCAATTACTAAGGTTGGAAATTTCAAGATTTCTTAGTTGGAAAATAGATAAGATCAAATGTAAAATCCAACCTGGAAAGGTTCTAAGGATGGAAATTTTGCATTTCCATGGCTTGGAATTTTCAAAAATCCAGGTTGAAAAAAGCCAAAATCCAAAAAGTGATGACAGAGATGTGGAAAAAGAGATCTTAAACAAGGTTTTTGTTTTGGTGAACAGTCACTCGCTAGCCTAGGCTCGATGGCTCCCGGTCAATCTCTCGTTATTGTTCGCACTGATACGTGGTTGATATTAGATCACTCACACAGCTCAGTAGGGCACCATTTGAAACTATGATGGTACAAATGGTACAAAAATGTAATTTCCACATGGATTTTTACCGTTTTCCAAACTCTTTGAAGAACCACACATTTCCAACGCAAAAAGACCAGTTTTCCAAGGAGGAGTCTAAATTTCACTAAAATGTAATTTCCACATGAATTTTTTACGTTTTCCAAACTATTTGGAGAAACACACATTTCCAACGCAAAAAGACTAGTCTTAATCTTAAAAAAAAACTTATTTCCAACATCAAATTTTGACCCTTTTTTCAATTCCCAAACTGTTTGGAAAAATAAAAATATCCCACCCGAAAAGTCATCTTTTCCAACCAGCCTTGGAAAATTGTCATTTCTACATTGTTTTTTTTTTCACTTCATTTTTCAAGGGCATCGGTTTATTCTGCAAAACTTATGGGTGATTTACGTTTTCCAAATCAGCTTAAGGTAATCGTGCAAATTTCCAACCTTCAATTATAAAATCAAAATTTCCAACCCAAAAATATTGAATTTCAAACCTTGGAAATCGAAAAATTTTTCCTGTGAAAAGCACTGTATTTTCAGTTCTTTTTAAAAAGGCTGGACTATGCTGAGGCCCCCCCCCCCAGCGGCACCCCTAATCACGCCATCACGCAAAAAAATTTTCTCCATCACGCATCACGAAAATCGTTAAAATTTGTTATCACGCAAAAAATAGCGAAAAATAGCCCAAATCATGCATCACGCCTCAAATTTTTGCCCTATCACGCATCACGCCAAATTCTTAATCACGCCATCACGCCAAAAAAAATCTCTAATCACGCCATCACGCAAGGAAAAAAGTCCCAATCACGCCATCACGCAAACCGCTTGGGAGGCCTCTATGCTGACATTATGGAATTGTAAAAAGGAGGATCCCTTAACAAACATTCTCTCTTAGTCCACTGAACAGATTATTACACAATGTTATTCAAATCTTCAAATGTGAAACATTGACCTCCTGAGTTATATCTTGAGTTGCCCAGAAATATTTCGCACCCCCCTTATCCATTGAAATATTTTGGAACCCCCCCTCTAAACCTTTTTTAAAAAATTTCGACCCCCCCCCCTTGAAATCCTCCACCCGCCTAGTAGATACTTTCTGACCACTCCCTTAATAGGAATTTATATCCCAACTGAGGAAAAAAGTTCCACCGGGGCTACGATACAGGGGTGTTTTCAAAGAGAAGGTCATCTCATTTTTCTATAAATATTTCTCCTCATTTTTGGGTTGCAGTCGAATAATTTCCACCCCTCCCCACTTTTATTTAGAGCCTAAGAGTATCTTATAATGTTCAGAAAGTCTAATATCATTAGGAAGTCATATTTTATCAAATTTTGACATAATCAGGCTGGATTGGAAACAAACACAGCAATCACATAAACACAAACACCAAAAACCACTCAAAAACCCAACAAAAATGTAATGCAATCTGGAGTCCCGACTTGTGACAGGCGCAGCGGCTTTAAACATGTTTTAAGGACGTCCAACACTCAGCCTCCCCCAGATTCCATAACCCTGAACCGACCCGCAGTCCAAACAAACTAACAAACATAGAAAAATAAACAGAAACTCGCACACAAATACAAAGAAACAAAAAGGGGTTAAACAACAGACAAAACAAAAAAGTTCAAAGAGACAAGAACAAGACAAACGACAAAAGACAAGTTTCAAAAAACACAAATTTTCAAAAAGTACTTAAGTCCAAAATACCGTGCAGCCGTCCGCACGGGAAAGTATGAAAAAGAAAATGACTGAGAAAACTAACATACAATACAACATAAAAATTTATCAATTTTTCAAAAATGCAGTTGCGCTAAAAAATCATTTAAAGATTCTCCAAATTTCATAAAAGTCTCTGGAAATCTATCAAAACACTTTACGCAATTTTTTTCGCAAGAAAGATCTTTCAGCTCCCTGATTGAGCATGCGCTTGAAAAGTTCTGAAATTCTGGGCAGAACATCTTAAAAAAGAAGAGTGCATCTAGCAATGCGTAGTATCTCAGAATGTATAGAACTGTAAAAGATGATGGATGGTAAATTACTATCTTTATGTGGCATTCTCACAATAAAAAAGGGAAAGACGTCTCTCTTGTCAAATGGTTTGTAGCAAAAGATGTTATTTACAATGCTTATATATATCGAGATCCAAAAACGTTGCATGTGTTCCATGATGTTCAACTTTCAACTGTAGCTCTTCCGGATGTATATCATTATAACATGAGAAAAAATCATCTCTATCATTAATAGCGCAAAGATCATCAATAAATCTACCAGCTGAATGAAAATTGTATGCTCTAGGAGAACTAGTAGATATCAAATTTTGTACATATTTAGATTCATAATTATAGAGAAAGAGGTTAGCCCATATATATTTTAAATAGCCTCGGTATTCAAACTATTGTTTTTAAACACGTTTTTATGACATTCATAGCCACCTATTATAAATTTTATTACGCCAATCAATCACTTTCTTTTTAAGCTAAACTTAAAATTTTTAAAAATATGACAAATAGAAATTTTAAACCCTTAGCCTTAGGCAGAAGACCACTGTTTCACCATTGATTTAGGAAAATCCTTTATTTTAATATTTTTAGAAAGCAGGTTATTTTCTTATCTTCGAACCGAAAATAACTTTATTTATTTACTATTTCTCCAAAATGAGACACTCAAAAAAGGATAGAAAGAAAAAGACACATCGATTTTTCGAGACAGGTTTCACACTTATTCTAATAGTAATAGTTGGGTCCAAGCCTCTCAAAAATACACTTATTTTCCGTACCAAATACTAAATATGTTAAAAATATTACCTACTCGTCTTTATATAAAATCCACGTTATCTAAGGATGCTTAAAATTACATTTGTTCTTATCTTTTACACATCGTTATACATTACTCATATCACATATACATTACTCCTTTAATTTACACTTTAGTTCTTGAGGTTATCATCAACTGAAATTTCGACATCCCCCGGACAAAAACTTCCAAACCCCGGTGGTCAAAATTGGGTGCCCAGACTGTCTCTGAAAACTGTTTGGAAGAAACCGTAAGGAATTAAAAATTCGATTTATGCTTCATTATTCGGACACCATCATCCTCTTCTAATTGTTCGCTGGCCTTTAATATATAAAACTGTATACAATGATTTAAATAATTACGTCTTGTGCTCCCTCGCACTCGTCTGTGTCCCCTCACACCCCGGGGGGGGGTACTTAGGCAAAAATGGGTGCTGGGTATGTGCGTGCCTTAAGGGTAGGGTTTTTCACCCTCCCAAAGTCTCTCTAAGGGTTACCAAAACAACAAAAGTCAAAATCAGTCTCTCTAAGGGTCGGTTTTTTCACAAACTCGGGTCAAAGAAAAGTGAAAAGTCAAAAAAGTGAGAACATTTTTAAAAAAAGTGAGAAAATTTTTCAAAAATTAGAGAAATTTTTCGAAAATTGGAGAAATTCTTTTAAAAATCGAATTTCTTTGGCCCATTATAGAAATTTTTTTGTGAAAAAGTCTCTCTAAGGGTTGGGTTTTTCTACATTGAGTCTCTCTAAGGGTCACCTTTTCACCAAAATTCAGTCTCTCTAAGGGTAAGGGTCCAGAGGTCTGGCACGCACATACCCGACACCCATCAATCCTAGTACCCCCCCCGGGCCTCACACTCGTCTGTGCTCCCTCGCACGTCATTTATAAGTATCCTATTCTCTAAAGAAATATACATAAATTGCTAAGGGAAGTAGCTTTTAGATGGATCGCTAATGGAACTGTGGCGAAGTAGCTAGAAGTTACTAGTTGAGAGCTTGCCGACGTGTGAATAGCATCACTCGGAAAACCCTTTTGAATTGCACGCTTCTCATGTTTAATTTTCGGAACGCAAATTAAAAGCAAAATCGACATTTTATCCGAAACCGTAAATAAATTCATATAGTTGGGCTTTCCAGCCAGAATGGGCTTACTTTTGTGAATCGGTTTAGTAGATCAAAAGTTATGACGGAAAGCCTAAAACTGTCATTTCGGCTAAAAAGACAAGGCGTGCTGGGGGCGAAACTTCCTTAGAGTTGAAAAAATTTCAAAATGTAATTTGTCATATTTTTCAAAATTTTAAGCTCAGGTTAAAAAAAAAGTGGGGGGAACATTTACGATACCTACTATAATTTTCTGGCTTATTGTTTCCAAACTACACAACTGCTAGCCAAAAAAACACAATCATACCTTTACTAGAGAAGGCGGAATTCATTTTTAGAAAACCTTGGTTTTTGAGAAAATTTCCACGTAAATCAGAGACACGTAAGACAGAGGCCCTTTGAGGTAATTTTTGTAGAGAACATCACTAAAAATGACTTTCCTATCATCAACCAGCATGAAAGCAATAGAAATAACATAGTATATACACTTTGAAACTCTTTGCAGCCTTATCATAAGCCTTAACTTGGGTTTCGGTGACGGTCGATGACGGCCGACAAGCCTCCAGTCCTCACCATTGATGTACCGTTATACTAAAGAATAAGAAGGCAGAAACTTACCTCAAACACTGACTAAACTACAAACAAGCAATACATAACATTTTCAACCAATAAAACAAACCATTTTCCACTAAATAAACATAAAAAGTTAGTTACAGCAGTCCATGTGCTCTTAATTTCCCAAAGAATATTTTGCCTGATTTCCCAGTTTGTTTTGACAGTACAGTTAAAATCGAAATTCAATTTTTGACAAAAATATCGTCAAAAATTGAATACCCTCAAATCCGCACACGTACAAACATACCATCTAGTACAGGCTTGTCAAAATTTCTCTCTCAAACTTTGTCATCGAAAGCACAACAACAAATGATAAATGAATGCTGCTCATTCTGAAATCTGTCATGAGACGATCATATTAAACAATAGAAAAAGTGACGTATTGGATGGAACAAAAACAGAAAAGTTGCATAATTTCGTATATTCGTATATATTTTTTTGCATAAAGTCATTGCAGTGGTGCATTTGAAAATTACAATTATGCAAACATACGGTTATATCACGTATAAAATTCCTTTCTCTTTTTGATTGAGGCTCGAATTTCATTGTAGGATGGTTTAAGGAGGGGGTCAGTCTGTGTCAAGAGGGGGTTGAAGGTTGGCGGGGGAGTGGAATCGACCCTTTTTTCGTCTGGAATGGTTGAATTTGACTAAAATCTGGATGGAATTGTGGAATTTGGCCAAATTTCTGTTGGAGGACGGAAAATTGGGTCTCTTTAGTCCGGAAAGACCAAAGACTTAGCGAAAAACAGAAAGTTTTGGTCTTCTTTTGGAAGGAATTATTCGGGAAAAAAATTGACGGAAAAGCGGAATCGAGGACTCTCTGAACTCCCCTCCCCCTCAAAAAGGTGTTCAGTGTTTTGACTTTTGTCCATACCTTTCCAACATAAAAATTTTGGATTTGAGGGTAATATCAAAAATTTTCAAATTTCAGTTTTCGAATTAACTCATTTTCCCACTGGAGCTTAAAATTAGGGAATTAAGCATTTCTGATGATAATTTTTAACGTAGCGACCGTAGCGAATGTAGAGTATCCAGCTACGGTGTGCAAGGTTGAGAGTTCGATCCCCAGCCGGCTCATACTAAAGATTCCCAAAATGGTACTTGAGGCCTCTGCTTGATGCTCAGCAATTAAGAGACGGACCAAGAATAAGTGGAGAAATCCAGGGAAAGGAGTAGCGCCCTTCTCTACCTTCGGGTAGACAGCTATACGAAAAGGGAGCTTTCGGGTCGCAATCGACTGTGGTCGAAACTTACTTACCTTATCGGCTCGTTTTACGCCACCCCTAATTTAACGCCAGTCCCTTTTACGCCGAGGTGATTTTGGGTTTACACCAATTAGGGCCGTAAATAACGCCAAAATTTATTGGAGTAGCTTTTTAAGCTTTTTCATTCCCATTCAATTTACATTAAAATATAACTTTTCAGTAGAAAACTGTTGAACCTAAGCCTAAAATCCTCTAAATAGCAAAAAATGGTCAAAAATTAACACCACTTTAATTAAGATTTGCTCAATTTTGGCCCTTTTTACACCGGCCCTTTTAATGCCGGCCCTTATTACGCCAAGAGCCTAAAAATAACGCCAATAAGGGGCGGCGTAAAAAGGGCCAATAAGTACTTACTTACTAGTAATCCATTAGTTGATCTTCAGAGAACATTTCTGTGCTTGTATTTGGTTTGGTTTATCACGCATCTTGACAAGGGAGTTACTTTATGCATGATGACTTTTACGAATTCTTAACAATGCACCAAAGGATTTTTGAGAATTAAATAGGATGAGATTTTTCATCCTATTTTACCAATAATGTTTGTGTGAATGCGTGAATGGGCTTTTTTGGTTGCGTGAATGCGTGAAAATAAAAAATAAAGTGAATGCGTGAATTGAAAAAACTTGTGTGAACGTAAATGTCCACTTTTGATGATTGTGAAGTTTGGGCTCCTTCGTGACATAAATTACCAAATTAATCATAGCCAAATTCTGACTACCTCAAATCTCATTAAAAGATTTTAGTTAGCAATATGAATTGAAAGATGAATGACTCAAAACTATTTAATACCCTTCAAAAAATTTCACTAGTAAAGAAATCTCCTTGTTTTTTCGTGAATACAAAACTATTTTGTGACATATTTGCACTTCACTTAGGTTTGCGTAATATACCATGTAATTGAAACTTGAAGCATCTGAAAGTACGTGCACGAGGATGTTGCTTTATAAAGGGTTTTTCTTTCCTCTCAAATCAGAAAGTAAAGAGAACTAAAAAGATGACAACCACTTCTGGTTGACGTAGTTTGGCAAACATACATATCCAAACATAATCCAAACAATATACGCCAACACACTTACCTGAAGTTCTGAGAGGGGACGAAATTTTGTAAAAAAAAACTAAACAGAGAGTTAAGAATTTAACATTTTTGCTCGTTATTTTGCAACTTGTTTCTTTTTGTTTATCTATCCAAAGGGTATCATTAGTTTGAGCAACCTGTAAATTATCTGCCAAAACGACAAATGAAATACGGCTAGTACGAAATGCAGGTCCAGGTCACAGGTTTCAGGGTCAGGGTTCAGGTTTCAGGGTCAGGGTTCAGGTTTCAGAGCCAGGGTTCAGGTTTCAGGGTTCATGTTAAAATTGTCTACATTGCAGACCAGAATGTTCCGAGGTATATTTATTTATTCTGCAGACCATTTGCTAGAGTTCGTGTTCTATATAATAAAAGTGTTTTCTTTTTAAACTTTTAATAGTTTGGTGGTGAACAATACTTTTTAAAATATGAGACAGCAGGTACGTTGCTTTGAAAATATTTCATAATTCAATTGACGTAGTAGAAATTATCTTTTTGTTACAAAACTGGTTGAATAAACAATAATTAAGATTGTTGAAATTAAAATATTCTATTACAAGCAGAATTATAAATCAAAGCATTGACCAAGAACAATTACTATTATATTGAAAAATGTATTAATGGGCAGAATAATAACGAAAAATAATAAGTTCTATTATTCCTCCTGTAAAAAGAAATGTTGCAAAACGCTTATCGTTTTTTGTAAGAGTAAGATCAGGCCCAGTGGAAATCATCCGTATCATTAAATTATTTTTTCTTTCAAAGCAAGAAAGTAATCAAATCACCCACCCATTTTTTGAAAAGGAATAGTTTTTTATAAGACTTATTCGGTTTGATGAAATTGGCTGGAATAGAAGCTGGCGAATTTTTTTTCTCTTTTCCGTAAAACCTGGCAAAACTAACTTAATTTTTTGTTGAATTTGTGTTCTTAAAAGAAAAATTTCATCCTCGTTCGTAACAACGTAGCTTTTATTTACTCAAGCGAAACACTAACTGTAAACACTTTTATCAAATAAAGATGTGAAAGGTCAGGTGTGAATGCCCTCGCTTTTTTGTTTGACCCCCCCCCCCCCCACACAAAGAGTAAAGAGAAAAGAGAAAAGAGAAGTAAAGAGATCAGTAATTTGAAAAAGGCAAGTCTGTATTGTAGACAATTTTAACCTGAACTCTGAACCCTGAACCCTGGCCCTGAAACCTGAAACCTGAACCCTGGCCCTGAAACCTGTAACCTGAACCTGCGTTTCGTACTAGCCGAATGAAATACTACTACAAAAGACATTTTACATTTTACATTTTATACAAAAATTCTTTTGATTTAGAGGCACGCGGTACAGGGAAATTAAGATGCCTTTTTCGGAACCTGGAAGTCCCTGTTAGTGTGGAAAACTCAAAGTCACAGTTCCAGTTCTGCTGAGGGCAGCCGGGTAGCGCACACCCGTCAGCTCGCAACTAAGGGTTGAAAAAATAGGAAAATTTCAACTTTTTACCCCCTAAAAGATCGAAATTTGGTCAAATTTGTCCCGCTAAGGGTCGTAAAATTCCCAAAATTTTCCTTTGCTTTCTCCTTTTTAGTCCCGGTAACCCTATTGGCCCCAAGCTTTTTTGACTTTGGTATCCCCAGGGGGGGGTAGAATCTACCACCCTCGATTATTTTTGATCTAGAAGAGCTATGCTCATGAAATTTGGTACAGATGTTCTCCATCATAAAACAAATTTCCAGGAAGAAAAAAAAAATTGATGACGTCATTCAAAAACCGATGACGTCATCATAAAATTTCCACCTGTCGGAAAAAAGCCAAAATATATGGTTTACAAAAATGTCTATTACAATCGAACCAATAAAGATAATTAGATTCTGTTTGAAGACTTTAACATAATTGTCGGTTTTGAATTTTCAATAAAGACTTTTTCTTAAAATCTATGCTGAAGATGAGCAAAATTTTCAAAATTTGATGACGTCATAAATGATGACGTCAACATTTTCAATTTTTTTTTCCATTTTTCAAATTTATATTGTCAATGCCTATCACGTGTCAAAATTTGAAAATGATTGAATAAATAGTTCAGAAGTTATCAGCACTTTTAAATTTTGAGTTTTAAGCGATTTTAGCTGGGTTTTATGTCATGTTTCACAATAAACTCATAAAACCTGATCTGAACAACCTATGACCCTAAAATTTTGCACAATTACTCTTAATAAGATTTTGTTAAAAGTCAGAAAGTTTCAAGTCGTTTGAAAAATTTTTCTCAGAGATATTCACAAAAGAACTCCAGCGTGGTAGATTCTACCCCCCCCCCCTGGGGCTAATAGGGTAAGGGTCCAAAGCTCGAAAGCCCCCCCCCCCCCCCGTCAGCTTGTAATCCTAGTACCCCCTTCGGGCTCTAATTGTCGGAATTAAAAAATGCTTGATGCATACTCTTACAGTCTGGACTATAAACTCTTGACAGTGAAAAGTCAGAGAGAAAAAAATGAAATCATAATAGCCACATTCTTTTTACCGTTCAACATACGGTGTACACTTATGCTAAAATTGGTGCTGAGACCCCTTTGTGATTTCGTGATGAGAGGAATCACGATTTGAAAGGTTGTTTAGCTGTAATACGTGATTTGGACTTTTTCAAAGGGATGCGTGATTGCCCATTTTTTACTGATTTGCAAGATTCTGTCCACACATATCCCTCACCTGCCAACCCAACCACCCTCCTCCTCTCGGGACAGTGGCAAATATGCTCTTGTTGGGAGTTCATATGAAAGATCCCCGAGAAGAAATTTTTTTGAGAATTTAAAATTTCATTTCAAACAATTATACTAACAAACAATGCAAAGCCTCTCAATTAAAAAAAAACAATTTCTTGTTCTGGCGAAATCATCCAACGCTACAAGAAATTTATAACGGACTTCCGAGAATTTCAACTGTCCTGACCAGCAGAATGCTTACCTTCTCGGGACATTGTTTCCGCTCGAAACAGGAAGTCATATCTGATCTAGTACTCTGGTGCCCTGCTAGTCCAAAGCGTCTGCGAAAACATAACTATATAGACATTTTAAAAAGAACAACAGGGCTTGTGTTAGGAGAACTGGAGACAGCGATGGTCGACCGTGAGCTGTGGCCCTCCGCTGTGGCCCTTCGCCTCCAAATTGTCTTTAAAGACCTAGATCGAAGGATGATGATGATGATGCGCCAATCAAGATTCTGTACTCCCTTCAAAAGGTTTGTATAACAGCCATCAAGGCTCTTTCGCATGGTTTTTGTCATGCTCCAAGTCTCCGAGCCATAGAAGAATTGGCTCGACAAGACTTTTAAAAGTTTGAAGTTTGAGAGCGTTGGACAAAGATGGAAATTTGATTTTTTTTCCTCCTCTTTGAAGGAATCGAAACTGCATCGCTAAAGTTTTAGTGTAGAAACTTTCTTTTTGAATGATGATGACGGAGATGACCTGGAAATATTTTAACAATTTTGATTTGAGAGAATGATTTGTGGTTTTTTGAATGGCAACCGCAATATCATCTTGTTGCTACCCCCTTATTGAAGTCAAACAAAACAGCAATGATTTAAGAACATATTTTTACAAGTTTTCTTATGTTTCAAAGATTTTATAAAGATTTGCTTGCAAAAACTTTCACCAACTTTCAAACTATTTTATTTCACAAAGTTCAAAACTTAAAAACAGTCAAGCGATATATTTCGGTGCTATCACCATTCTCATGCTTTATAAAAAACACAAGTGAGACAAAGGTTGAAAAGGTGAAAAGGTTGTAAGGTACACCCCTGTCTCGGTAAAATAGTGGGGTTTAAATTCATTGCCCCCGCAGGAACGTAGCGACGAGGAGGCACTCATAGTTTCACGCATAGATATTGGACTGGAATCTCGAAATTTTGTTGCGTGTTTGTTTTGTCGCCGAAGCATCCCCGTAGTTAGTCTTGTCGTATAATTTGTAACCCGGTATATACTTATGTTAGTTGCCTACTCGGCGCTCTTTGTACTTATGCACGTGTTTATACTTGAAAGACCAGTTCATACTTTATACAACATGGTCCATACCGAACTGGATTGAACTCGTTTTTTAAATTTTACAAATTGAAATGCCACTTGGGGCATTTGTGTTTTGGTTGTTGGAAGAGATATAGAAAACATACAACAACAACAAATAAGAAAAACAAATTTTGATTATTTGATTATTTGGTTATTGAGTTATTGATTTAAAATGGCTGAAAAAAATTCAAAGAGACAGCGTGCTGGACTTGTCTCGTATGTTAAGAAATTATTAGAAGGAGATATCAAAGAGATTATGACTACTGAACAGTCAAAGTTAGTGAATGACAAAATTGAATATCTCGTTGTTTTGAAAAACACTGTCAAAGAAAAATTGAAAAGTATCATGGAGTTATACCAAGAAATTGCAGATGAAGAAACCGAGGATGATGATTACAATTTGATTATGAATGACGCATTGGATTACGAAGTCAAAACAAACTACGAAATACGTAAGATTGAGAATTTTGTTACCAAATTTTCTAGGGGAAAGAGCACTGGTGGGGGGTCTTCAAATGTCGAGCTTTCTACTCCTGTAAGTTCCGTCCAATCTGTCGCAAAAACAAAAACAAACGTGAAACTTCCGACTTTGAAAATCAAACAATTTTCTGGGAATCCTGCTGATTACCAGTCATTCATAGAATCGTTTAACGTTGCTGTTCACAATGAAAAAAGCATCCCAGATGTACAAAAACTTAATTATTTGTTGGGTTACCTCGAAGGAGAGGCAGAAAATTTATTGAAGGGATTTCATTTATCGAGCGAAAACTATTCAAAAGCTCTAGAACTGTTAAAAGAGCGTTTCGGCAACAAAGAAAAACTTATATCGTTTCATATGGGGAAAATTATTGAACTTGAATCGGTATCCAATATCAATGATTTGAAAGCTCTACGAAACCTTTACGACACCGTTGAAACTCAGCTACGAAATTTAGAAACCTTTGAAATGAAAAATGAAGAATATGGGCCACTTTTGATCCCACTTTTGATGAATAAGATGCCTGGAGAAATGCAACTTATTATCTCAAGAAACATTTCGAATGAACAAAAATTTGATTTATTAACACTTTTAGTAGAGGCCACTATGTCTTCCCGTGTGCAGCAGCTTGTGCAAAGGGATTTTATGATTGAATATTGTTCCTTGAATGTAGAAGATCAAAATTTGAGAGGTGGGGCCGGGTGTGACCACCCGTTGCCATGGAAACTGACGTCATTGGTTACTATGGCAACCAAAATAAAAAGTCGTTAAAATTGAAAATTCTTTGTTTCAGTCGAAAGAGCATGAAAAACTGATAAAGAAAAAGGTCACAACCTATATCTGAAAATGAATATATCAGGAGATATTAAAGAAATAAGGCAAAATGACGTCATAAAACGATGACGTCATCGAAAAATAAAAATTTGCCAAAATTCGAAAATTTTTGGTTTTTTGGAAAAAAGACCCTCCAGGGAACATAAAATATTATTACGAAAACGTTTGAAAATTCGTTAAAAAAAGTCTATTGGCCAAAATTGACAATTTCATTTTTTGCCTGTCGAAGGTTGGAGCTTGCCCAAACACATTACAGGCAAAATTTTAAAATATCAATTTTGGCTCATAGACTTCTTAAAAAGGATTTTCAGACTTTTTCGTAATAATAATTTTTGTTCACTGGAAGGTACTCTTTCCAAAAAACCAAAAGTTTTTGAATTTTGGCAAATTTTTATTTTTCGATGACGTCATCGTTTTATGACGTCATTTTGCCTTATTTCTTTAATATCTCCTGATATATTCATTTTCAGATATAGGTTGTGACCTTTTTCTTTATCAGTTTTTCATGTTCTTTCGATTGAAACAAAAAATTTTCAATTTTGACGACTTTTTATTTTGGTTGCCATAGTAACCAATGACGTCAGTTTCCATGGCAACGGGTGGTCACACCC
The DNA here is from genome assembly GCF_902728285.1 of Clytia hemisphaerica. Lineage (NCBI taxonomy): Eukaryota > Metazoa > Cnidaria > Hydrozoa > Leptothecata > Clytiidae > Clytia > Clytia hemisphaerica. The sequence continues at coordinate 41,220 of NW_027104302.1, read as the reverse complement.
GGCCCCACCTCTCAAATTTTGATCTTCTACATTCAAGGAACAATATTCAATCATAAAATCCCTTTGCACAAGCTGCTGCACACGGGAAGCTTTTTCGCGACATAGTGGCCCCTACTATTTTAAAAACATTCAAAAATGAGCTTGTAGCTCGCGAAAAAATCTCTTCAAGTTGTTTACAAGAGAGTAAATTTACTGGAAGTTCATTGTTAGGTCACACACAAAGATCTAATCGTTATGACAACGCCTCCTCAAAAAATCTCTCTACGAAAGCAAGTGAGCGAAAACAATGCATCTTTTGTAAACGAAATCACAAAGAACAATATTGTGATATAGTAGAGAATAAAGAAATCAGAAAGTCTATAATAATAAAGGAAAGACGTTGCTTTTGTTGCTTCAAGATCGGCCATTCATCAAAACAATGTCGAACGAATATGAAATGTTTTGTGTGTAAAGGAAAACACCACGTCTCGATTTGTACAAACAATGAATAGGATAAAAACATTGAAACTCTCACGAAAGAAAAAGAGAAAGACAGTTCAAATAAAAAGGAGGGAAACGATGAAAGTGTTTCGTGTGTAGCTGGGTCAAAGAATAATAATGTATTTTTACAAACTGCTACTGCTACCGTTTCGAGTAAAACGAAAGAACAGAAAATGAGAATTCTTTTTGATTTGGGGTCACAGATTACGTATATTACACCGAAAGCTGCTGAAAGACTCGAGCTAAATGAACCCATTGCGACTAAAGATATATGTATTAAAAGTTTTAATGATAACTCTACAAACAAAACTCTGAACGTTTTCGAAGTTACCGTGAAAGGAAAAAATTGTGAAATTCCAGTGACTGCTTTGTGCAACGAAATTTGCCACCCACTGAAGAATCAGAATATTGAAAGTGTTTATGAAATTCCTGAGTTTGCTTCGTTAGATTTTGCAGATTCGAATCCAAAGAACTCTCCGTTAGTCGTTGACATGCTGATTGGTGCTGATAATTATTGGAGATTTTTCAACGACCACAAAGTCAAAAATTCCAAAGGAACTTTGGTTGCTATTGATACAAAGCTAGGCTATGTTTTGTCCGGCTCTATTAACAAAAATCCGTTAGAATCAAACGTTTTGACCACGCATGTTCTAGAGTGCCAGTATGAGATACGCGAACCGAACACAGATTTACAAAAAACTTTGAACAAATTTTGGGACTGTGAAAATGTCCAAGAATCGAATGACGAAATTAAATCTACTGCTATTGAAAATTTCGAAAATGATATTTCTTTTAATGACGAGGCTAAACGTTATAAGGTCTCCCTACCATTTCTCGAGCAGTACGAAATTTTGAATGATAATTTTGAAACCAGTAAACGTCGACTCAAATCAGTGCTTCTGAAACATTTCAAATCGAATGAGGAACTTTTAAAAACTTATGACCATATTATCAAAGAACAGATTGAACTCGGTGTGATTGAAGAAGTTCCAACTTCAACCACTCCAGAGAAAGCTTTTTACTTACCTCATCGTCCTGTTTGCAGAGACGACCGTATAACTACAAAGGTCAGAATGGTTTTCGATGCTAGCTCTACAACTTACGGTCCTTCTTTAAATGACTGTTTAGATCCAGGACCTTCGCTCACAACATCATTATTTGGCATTCTACTCCGTTTTCGTGCTAAGAACATTGGTTTAGTCGCAGACATCGAAAAAGCTTTTTGGCAAATCATGCTGAACGAGAAAGATCGTGATTTTGTTCGTTTTTTATGGTTGAAAGACACCAATGATATTGATTTTCAGAACTTCGATAACAATCAACTCGTTACTTATCGTATTTGTCGCGTTTTATTTGGAGTTACTTCTTCACCGTTTCTATTAAATGGAACACTGAGATACCATATTAATAAGATAAAAGATACGTCAGTTCGTGACCTGCTACTCCGCTCCTTACACGTCGACGACCTTACGACAAGTCTAGACACTGAAGCTGAAGCCTGTGAATTTTATACGTCCTGTAAAGAACATTTTGCTGAAGCCAATTTCAATCTCCGTAAAGCTCAATCGAACTGTGAATCGCTCGAACGAAATCTGAAAAAACTTTTTACAGGAGAGAATCAAGTCCTCGACAAATGTGACCTCACTAAAGTGCTCGGCCTCCCATGGAACAAAGGTAATGATAAGTTCTTTCTTAATTTCCAAAACTCTTTACACTCAGCTGAATTTTTGTTACCTACAAAGAGAAATGTTATTCAATTTACGTCGTCAATTTTCGATCCTCTCGGACTTATAAATCCTCTTATCGTGAAATTGAAAATTTTATTCCAAGATATTTGTATTTCCAACACTGATTGGGATGAGACTATTCCCACTGAATTAATTTCTGTCTGGCAGCAAATTTTACTTGATTTGAAGGAAATTAAAGATATTAGTTTTCTGAGACCGTATTGTTATACTACAAATGATGATCCAGTCGTTTCTCGTGAACTTCATGGATTCAGTGATGCTTCAAAAAGAGCATATGGTTGTTGTGTTTATCTAAGAACTGAATTTGATTCTGGTCTTGTAAGCACATCGTTGGTTACAGGCAAATCTCGTATTGCACCCATAAAGGGTAGTACTGTCCCCAAATTTGAACTGTGTGGGGCTCAAATTTTAACTATCATCATCAATCAAGTGAAGTCTGAACTGAAAGATACACTTTTTATTGAGAAAATTTATGCTTGGATAGACTCCACCGTCGCTTACTGTTGGCTCAAAAACGAAAATAAAGTTTACAAACAATTTGTTCAAAATCGAGTAAATGAGATAAGAGGGAAATCAAAAACTTTTGTTTGGAAACTAATTGACACTTTACAAAATTCTGCTGATGATGTAACCCGGGGTTTATTGTTATCTCAAATTGTACAAAATAAGAGGTGGTTGAATGGCCCCGAATTTTTATCTCTCTCCCAAGAACACTGGCCAGACCTAAAGCCAGGTGATAACTTTTCGAAACAAAATGAACATTCTACTACAGAAACTGTTAATCTGTTTGTTGGAACTGAATTTGAATTCTCTGACCTTGATGATGAAGAGAAAGTTACTTGTTTAGCTACTAACACTGCATTAATCTCGTTTTATTCAACAGTTACAATATTGTTCGTGAGTATCCTGATCCAGATTCGTGTGAAATACCACAATCTGATGAAAGTCATACAATTTTTAGTGATGGGGTCGAGGTCCCGAATTTACTGGGAATCCTCGATCCAAGAAGATTCGGTTCGTTATCCCGTTTATTTCGGGTGACGGCCAAAGTTTTAAAATTCGTGAGAAACTTAAAACATAGTGTTCAAAACACTAGGCACGATGCCGAAGAATCAATCAATCATCTAGTGAACGCAAAGAAGCTGTGGATCCTTGAAGTACAAAAAGAATACCAATCACCGCGATACGAACAATTGAAACGAAGTCTGGACGTTTTTACAGACGCTAATGGTATTTTACGATGCAAAGGACGGCTAGGAAACGCACCCCTTCCGTTCGACACGAAATTTCCAATTCTTATACCACGTGATTCGAGATTAGCTGAACTGATTGTACTCGAATGTCACCAAACCGTTGGACATAACAAAACGAAAGATACCTTAAACGAAATTCGCTCACAATATTGGATTCCAAAAGGCAGACAACTCGTCAAGAAACTGATAAACTCGTGTTTAGTTTGTCGATTATTCGAGGGTAAGCGATGTATTTACCCTGACCTACCCAAGTTACCATCAGAACGTGTCGATCAAAGTTACGCGTTTGAGAATATCGGTATAGACTACGCTGGTCCGGTATTCGTTCGAAACAATTTTGGTGATCAGAAAACTCTTTACAAATCGTGGATTGCTTTGATAACTTGTTACTCTACGCGAGCTGTGTACCTTGATCTCGCTACAAGCTACGATTCAGACGCTCTAATTCGTATTTTAGAACGTTTCTTCAACAGATATAACGCTCCGAAAGTTATTAACTCTGATAATGGTTCGAATTTCACCTCTAATGCTACACAAGATTTTGCAAAATCTCGTTTTATCCGTTGGAAATTTAACATTGAGGCTGCTCCCTGGAGTGGTGGAGTGTTCGAGAGACTGGTTCAGTCTACCAAACGTGTCTTACGCAAATCTCTAAGAAAGGAGATACTGACGTGTGATGAACTTTCCACACTACTTAAACGTATTGAGAATATTCTAAACAATCGTCCGTTAACGCATATTTATGATTCCGAAATCACACAGCCATTGACCCCAAACCATCTGATTTACGGGAGGAAGATTGAGACTTCCGTAAAGAACACGGACGAGAACGAGAACGACAATGAAATAAACTGTGGCGCTATAAAGCGTGCCTTGTCATACTTTTGGGAACAATGGAAAAGTGAATACCTTACAAGTCTACGCGAGAGGAATGTTAAACCCAATCGCAACATGAGAACTGAAACTCTAAATGTTGGAGACGTTTGTCTCATCGATGACCAAGGACCAAGGGTCAAATGGAAGATGGGAAAGATCGAAGAACTCATCAAAGGTAAAGACAACAAAGTACGTGGCGCTGTCGTTAAGACAATGAATGGACAGTTAAAGCGCCCTATCAATAAACTCGTTATTATTCACAGTAACAAAACTGATGAACTTGATTATGCGGGTATTACTTTTGTGCCCAACGCATTAGAAGATATACAGTCCTCTTAAATCGTGTTTTGTTTATATATTTGATAGATTTATGACATTTATTTGATAGTCTATATGGACTTATGAAACTATATTTCTTATGATATTTTTAGGGTCTCTCACTTCTGTGGGGGAGTGTCGTATAATTTGTAACCCGGTCCCATATGATATATGAATTCTTTAAACAACATAATCTTACCTTAATCCTGAAATAGGAGGGCTTTGTGTTACACTCTTTTATAAGAACAACTATAGTCTTTCAGTTTCACTACATACCAATTTTTTTTTGTTTTGAGCCATTTCGCCGAAATTACGAAACTTAAGAATGAAAACTCCTCTTTACCGAGATTCCAACGTAAACATAATGTTATATTTTCAAATACAAAAGTCGGATTCCAACTGTTGTCATTGTCTTTTCTGGTTTGAGATTTTTCAAACCAACCGCTACGATGGAGTGCTGTTGGAGTTTGGCGAGAAATCGGAGGCGATAAGACAAAATGGCCTCAGAGTTGTCAGAAAGTATAGAAGTTTGTTGAAAAGAAGTGTTTTCATAACACTTGATAATAAAACTGACTTCTTTATTTTTTAATAATTGGAATAAAAGAGAGCTCTAAATGAAGATATTCTATTGCAAAATAACTCTTTTTGCACAAATCGAATGTTTTTTGTTTACATTTTGGATCTTTGAGTTCACGAACGTGAGAGAGAAGTTGTTTGATTGGAATCTTGTTTTTAAAGTGGTTTTAACTTCAGTTCTTTGCAAAAGAATATACTCGAGTATCTCTGCATGTTTTTATGTTCAAATTCAGTATTACTTTTACAGCATTCGATCTATGTAGAGTGGCTATAGTTTGTTTTGTTGGCATAACTTTCGTAATTAAAATGTTTGTATTTTTCTTTGGCGGACTACATGGATAAATAGGGTAATTGGAAAAAACTTTCTGTTAGACAATTTTGAATATGTCTTCGTTACTTTTCAGCTTTTAGCTTGGCTCAAAAACATAAAAAAAGCAGCCAAAACAGGCTTAGAAAGTGACCCTCAATGGACCCCATCCCTTTGTTTACAAGTGTCGTACTTTGGCGGCCATTTTATTTCAAAATTATACTTCATCGCAGAGGTCTCCGTACGGGAAAACTTTTATCAAACAGACAATGCGCACAGAGTGAACTACGCTACGATAATCGTGAGATACACTCTGGTACAGAATAGATTCCAAACTACTAAATAAATTTTGTAAGATACATGTTTTTTTTTATAAGCAAGTGTATGCCCCTTGGTCAGGCTCGTGTATGCTTAAGTTCTCAAAGCATCTAGGCATAGTTATATGCTTATTATATGCTTAAGAATCATGCTTATGATTCACCCCGAGCCAAGTTCTAAGAATGAAATTTCAGAAATTTTGTAAAAATTTGTTCAGATTTTGGAAGCAGTGGAATGTTAGCTAGTTGTGAAATGTCTTATTATTTACTTGACCTCTACCAAACCTTTTTAAACAGATAAAAATGACCACTTGAAAAATATCTTAAGCTGACATATATGCTCATGTTATGCTTAGGAATTCTGCAAATCTGAGCCTTCATATGCTTATAAGCGTTATGCTTATAAAAAAAAAACATGTAACCAAAATTCCGAATTATAACGGTCTGCAATACCGAAATCTCGTACGCCCCCCGCCCCCACCCATTATTGTACCGATGTGACGATTCTTTATTATTTTTGACTGACAATGAAACTTTATTGCTAATAGCTTTCTAATCCTGCTGTATCATGTAACACCCCTGTCTCGTTGAACTGATAGTCTTTTACCGTGTGAGCATCACAGTTAAGTTTACTCTGCGAATTTGCATTTGCTCATTGGGGTCAAACATATTTTACTTCCAGTGACAACAAAGTTTTTTTCACCGGGTCTTGGGTGGAGGGATCCAGCGGGCTGTGAATTAAAGACTTTTTCATAATTCGTGGAGGTGGGATGAAAAAGGTATATGCTAATGAGGGGCATGAGGAGAAAATGTCCTGCTTTTAATGAGCAGTTATTCCAACTTAAAAATGCGGTTGGAGTCATGTTATATCCCTTACATGTTTTCTGACTTTCTTTGAAAAATATCAAAATATAATTAAAAAGTCATTTTCCACATCCCCCTCTCACAAACCCAATGGAACCTCTTTCCACTGAAACAATTGACCAAAATATCGTCGCCAGTGGAAGATTATATTCCAAACTTTTGTCCCCACTAAAAATAATCAAATATACAAAACCTCACTTCAAAATGTTGTGCTATTTACCCCACTTCCACTGAATGGTTCGACTTGAAAACAATGGCATTTCAATCCCTAGTCATAATAAATATGGAAATAAAATATCAATCCCATCGAATTTCAGTTCGTTATTGTCCCCACTGGCTAAAAAACACCTACCGGGTCTGTGAGAAGGGATTGTTTTTTTTGTATTCGTGGAAATTTACCACAAACATGTTATATGGTATCGGTCGTGAATTTGCTGAAAAAATCACTAGTACTCATTTTCTCTCATTTTTCTATGAATTCAAAAGTCATGATGGAATGAGTATGAAATTAAACTAAATCGTTTTCTTTACTCCAACTTGTGAACTCAAAAGTCATCAAACTTAATCAAAAATGATTTGTTATTTACTTAAACAACAATGATGTTTCGCAATGGCATTTTTTTCTAACCGCTAAGTGGCTTAAAGCTATCAACTGTTTAGAACATATTTAAGCTTCGTACCTAGACCACATGCCTGTTCCGTCACACCACGAAAAGAGATATTTTTAAGACATCATTTAACACATATGTTGCACAGTATTTTTATCTAGTAACCAGATGTGGAAATTTTTTCCGACACGCTAAAGCTCTGAAGGTCGGGAAAATTTAAAGTTTAGGTTAAAGGTTAGTTTGGCCCGCTCCTTCAGAGCTTTAGCGTGGGCGGCCGCCAAACCGCCATCGGAATATCAGATAAACAGTATTTTTAAACAAAAGAAAAAATAGATTATTATAAAATACACGTTTTTTTTATAAGGAACACGTTTATAAGGAACACGTTTATAAGGAACTCGAGGCTGAAAATGGTTCAAAAAATAAGGAATTGTCAAGGAACTGCTCAGGCTGAGAATAAGTGGATTTGAAAATAATGTACCTTATTGGAACTAATTTGACCAAATTTTGATCTTTCAAGGGGCAAAAAGTTCAAAATGTCCTATGTAGTAAGGAACTCGATAAGGAACATTGAGACTGAAATTCTCTGTAAAAATAAGGAACTTCAGGCTCAGAGCGAAGTTAAGGTTCCTTATTAAAAAAAACGTGTAATCCCATATGATGCTGCCAGCTAACGCTACCTTAGGTTCACGATGTTTGCTAAGCTTATGGGTGCTTTTTCACTACGCTAGATAGATAAGTGGTTCTCATCAACGGTCCTTTTCACAAATTTCTAAGGGTTGTAAAAAATATACAATGAAGATTCGTGCTTAACATCAGATTTTGATCGCTTCTTATTAACATTCCAGATTTAACGTCGAAAACCTTTTGTTCTCCAAGAGAGGGGTAGAGCTCTCTTGACTTAATGACCAATTAAACCAAAGATACACTGAAAATAGATTGTTTGCAATAAAATAGCAGACAGATGTGTTTTACTGAAGTTTGTGTGTGCAGGTGTATGAAAGATCTGTATGAGAGTTACGTCTACGAATTTAACAAAAAATACCGAGGTAACAATAAGAAAGCACCAAGCTATGTCTCCTTTATTATATTACTTAACAACCAGCAGTTTACAAATCACTACATGGATTTTAAAAGTGCATCAACCGCAAAAAAGGTCCTACTCTCAATCCAAGACAGCAACTCACTCGACTAATCCGCCATTACATTATAAGAATTTTGAAAGATGCCACTCTCAATCCAAGACCTGGCTTATGATTACTTTCAATTAAATTTTGTCAAACATGCTGCAATTAACTCCAAATTCAAAGGGTCGTAAACGCTTTGACAACTGTTTTGGGAGTCAGTGATGTTTTCCTATAAATTTTCTTTGTTTCAGCTAATCGATTTTCGCCAGACAGTCTCAGTGAAAAAGCACCCTATGTTATCATCATTTTTATTATTTTGTCATTTCTACCTGCATCGGTCACGTTTTTGCTGAGAAAATCACTAGTATTTTCATTTTCCCTCATTTTTCTATGAATACAAAAGTCATCAAACTTAATCTGTTATCTGTTATTTACTTAAGCGAGGCGATGATGTTTCGCAATGACATACTTCTAGAATGTTAAGTGGATACATTTATAACTATAAGCACCATATACGCTTTTTTATAAGAATTAATGAAATGGACCAAAAAAATAAAGAAAATGCTAAGATTAACCCTTATGATTGCCATTTTTTATAACATTTTGGATTACCTGTAAATTTCCAATCATCCCCCCGTAATGATAAAATAAACAATTTGAAAATCTGTCGAATTGCACAATCGGTGTGATGCATGATAGTTTACAGACTAGCCTCTGCTTTTTGATTTCTGTATTGTCAGGAGACAGGGGTGTCACAGATTTTGTTGGCCAGTCTGCCTTGTTTTTGAACAGGAAGTCTGGTCCGTTGAACCAGCATCTGATGGCTTCATTGTCATCAATATCTCCTCTTGTCGACTGGGTTGATTTTTCCTGGTATGAAGTTCCATTGATCGACTTTAGAATGGTTTCGTATCTCAGCAACTCGGTTTTCAACAAAAACCTTGAAACGTTTACTTTCGTTGTTGATGTACTGGAGATTGAGTGACGAGTCTGTCCAGAATCGAATAGACGAGAAATGAACATCGATCTCATCTACGATGGTTTCTTTCATTCTCACTGCAATGACAGCTCCTTGCAATTCAAGTCTTGGCAACGTCAATCTTTTCAGTGGAGCAACTCTTGACTTAGACAGTAGGATATGGCATGGTCAAGTCATCGACGTAGAAGTTTCTCAAAACAGCTTTGATGACTTCGGGCGGATAGTCGTTATCTTGATCTCTTGCAGCTCGTTGTAGGGCATAGGTCGCAGCACAGGGAGAATCTGTCAGCCCAAAAATGTGTACGAGAAATTTATAGTGATCAGGAGGTTTGTGAGACTTTGGATCGTCTCTCCACAAGAATCTGTTTGCATCCGTGTCAACCTTTTTCAATCTCACTTGACAAAACATGGCTTCGATGTCGGCAACCACAGCAACTCTGTGGCGTCTAAATCGAAGCAAAACGCCAAGAAGGCTGTTCAGTAGATCAGGACCACTGTACAGGTTGGAATTCAAGCTTTCTCCATGTGACTGAGCAGCAACGTCGAACACCATACGTACTTTGCCTGGCTTATTCACACTGGTGACTCCATGATGAGGGATGTACCAAGTAGTGGCTATGCGACATAATGCTTCTTCGTCTGAGAGTTTTCTGGTGTATCCTTTCTCAAGGTAGGATGATATGTTCAAGGATTTATTATACACTGGATATACAAGTAACCGATTTTTGCCGATTTCTCGTGTACTAGCTATGTCCGCAGTAATGATATTATTGTTCACTCTCCTTCCCTCATTAAATGTTTTTTCGAAGCATTTTCATTGCATTTCTTATCGAAAACCACTCATCTAATTCCCAAAAGAGACTTAAAACTTTCCTGTGAGAGTCAGATTCTTCCACTTAATTGATAATTATAAGTCGTTATGACGTTTCAAGCTGTGAGAAAGATGCAAAAGACGTGTTGTGTATAAGAAATTGAATGTTGACACCGGAAATTTTCAAACTTCAACCTCAAAAAAACCACCTTGCCACCACGTGCCTCCAAAGGATTTTCATACCACAGTGGAGCCAAGACACTCAAGTCTTATGTATGCTAATTTCAGCTCTTCTGGGGACAGTCTTGGAAAGATATTTCCAATTAAAAATTTCGTGTCACTATAAGCATTTTGTCTGAATTTCTTGTCTAATGATGATTTTCTCACACCAGATTTCACAAATGTATCCAGCTTGGTATGCTAGCCTTTCTTTCAAACTTTTTTTCTGCAAATGTACAAAAAGAAAGAGCTAGAGAACTTTTTTAAAATGAGACTGATAAACATTTTTTTAAATCAGACATCTTCGAGCCGCCATGACAGTTGGCCTTTGCGGACAAAGCTTGCACATCAATTGTTTTCTGAAACAATGAAAATACAATGATCGCTCTCCATCGTTTCATGAGTCGTTTATCCAGTGTATAATAAATCTTTGATATGTTCTTAGCATACATTTCAAAGAAGTTAGATGATCGTCGATAGAGCGTGATTTGCTTTCTTTGACCTCAGTACCAAATGATTCAAAAACTGCTGTATTCAGCCTCAGAGAATTCACTTCTGATCCCCAAATTTTTATTCCCATTGGGATTTCAATTTCAGGAATTTTTATCTCCACTGAACAAAAAGAATTTCCACCGGGGCTGTGAGACAGGGGTATTATAGTGAACTGATTAACAAAGGAAAAAGTAGATCGTATAAAGACCTTAGAGCATGAATAAATCTTCCACCTAGCGGTGATTTCAGCAGTCTGCTGGCAAATATAAACAAGATACCTATTCAAATAATAGAGAGAATTTTAAGCTTTTACGTTTCCCCTTGACGGGAACAGAGAATAAGTTCTTAGAAATAGAAAGATTCGAATAATGGATTTCAAATTAGCGTAAGGTCCGCTGTATCATATTTTAGAATTTTTCAAAAATAAAAATGTTTTGTCCAATCAGCATTTTCTCCAATCACTTTACGTATTACTTTTTTGGTTATTCGAAGTATAAATATATTTTTTCGAAAATGGGACTCCTTCACATTTTGGTTACCTCCATTTTGCATACACCTCTGTACCAAAAGTCAAAATATTCCTATGATTCAATCCTGAGAAAAGTTAGTAACAGACGAACGAACGAACGAACGAAGTCAAAACGGTTTAACAATCTTTCTTTGCTCCATATCCATAAAAATCTAACGGATAAACTTTATTTAGATGAAGTTGGTAGAGAGTTTGTGTCGACTCGAGAGTGTCGTTTTAGTTACTTTTTTAATTTCTTTGATTTTTTCATTCCATTAACTTCATAAAAATTAAATCTAGATCACTTCTAAGCCAATGTAGAGTACCATAATTTCAAAAGTTTTCCGGCCCGTCGGCCTCAACCATGGTGGGGCCTCCTTAGTCACTATAATCATTTAGCCCCTTCACTTTTAAAACCAATTCGCCGGCCCTGGATAAATCTTGAAATATTCCAGGGAGGCCCCTAGGATGGAATGGATATAATATTTCCGTCATAAAAAATAGCCTATGATTTCAAAATGGATATTCTTAACCTTTTTTAGAAAATCACTCAGCATATTCATAAGGCTTTCAAAAAGGGGTACAGGGACCGCTGTTCAACATACAAGGGACTGATTTTTCTATTTTGGTGTTTTTGCGACCCTAATTGGGACTCAGTGAGGTGAAAAAAGACCTGACCAGTGGCAGGAATTTTGGGAATTTCCCTTTCAGAGTCACTTTTTTCAAAACAGCACCCCCGTCGGTCGGCAAGGGTAGCCCCCCCCCCTGGGGATATTTTTAAGCTAGGATCCAAATTAAACAAAAAATTGACATTTAGGTCGTGTTCAGACCAAGGTCGTGTTCACACTGCAGACCTTCCTTAATAAAAATGTAGTTAGGAGAATCTTTTGTTGACTACAATACAGAACGTGCATTTAACAAAGAGTCGAACGAGTAGTATTGTAATTTTTGATCGATCTTCCTTAATTAAGAGTCGTAAGCTCTATTGTCTTAAGGGTAGGGTAGAGGCTTCCCTTAAAACAAAAGATTTAATTAAGGAAGCATAAACAAAGAATGCGTGCAGTGAACAAAAAGTTTTACGATTTCAAAAACGAATGAACTGATGAAAAAATTAGAAATAGTGCAAACGGTGTTGTTGATGTGTAAGATGAATGCAGTTATTGAGTAAAACCATTAGAAAAAATATTTTTGCGGATTTCAAGTGGTGTATGGATACCGATATCGACCAATCACAGGTGAAATCGAAACTCTCAATGAAAAATCAACCAATGAGAAGCCTTAAGCAAAATCAGTTACCGTGTTATAATAGATCTCGTGAACCTACAAAGAACTGTAATAAACCAGTGTATTCATCAATCATAAATCTCTTTGTTTAACTTTGATAGATTTAATTAAGTAAACTTTCCAGTGTGAACGCGCCCCAAGGTTTAAAGTAATTAAGTCTACATGATTCTTTTATATTCCTTTTGTATTTAGCTGCACGCCCTCATAAGTTAAACCAAAGTTTAAAAAGGAATCACCCTCTGGTTTAAAAAAAAAGTTTTTACGATATTATCACAGTTTTCTGAATAGACGAAATCAGAATTTGCAAGTGTAAAGCATGCTCCTTTTGTAAATTATGAAAGGAGAACGTGAAATTTATGACTTAGAGATGCTCGGAGCGTCTCTAGCAATTTAGGCAGTTAATGGGCTTTTAATGAGAATATCATGGATCGAAGTATGGAGATTCCCATACTCCGCAACAAAATGAACCTCTATCAAGGCTATCAAAAACGAAGCCTCACTCAAACATTCAAAAGGGGATTCCTTTTTCCTCTCTTATGTAATCTATCTAAAAGATGAAATAGCAATTAAGTCGTTGCATTTCTTAATTCCCATATCGACTTAGTACTACTTAAGCCTTAAACTTAAACTTTCATGTCTGAACACGGCCTTAATATCCACCTCAAGTAAAAATATAGCCTGGGAATCCAAGCTCATAATCTTAGAAAAAACAAAAAATACCTCACCTCACAAACTTCTAAAATTATAGAGCTTGGTGCAGGTAGATTAGTCTGACACAGAATGTTATAAACAGTCTGTGTGTGAACCCTTGTTGACAGACTTTCTGAACTTTGGAAACCCAGGCAAACACACATAATCAACTTACCATAAAAACTCTTTCACAAGCTCTAAAGACTTTCAAAACTACTAAAAACCACATCAAAACATCAACCACATGTATTTATACTTCCAGTCAACAGCCATTTTGTTTCTAAATGAATGCATGTTTTCATTTTCATTTGTTTTCCTTTTTTCTGCAGAGTCAGCTTTTTCCATAAATTATGCGCGCGCATCGAAATTATCAAAATGCGCGCGAAAGTACTGCTAAGTAATACGCCGAAAACTGGCCAATCAGGCCGAACCTGCATTGCAGGGAAAAATCTCCCTGCAGGCGAGTTACCTGCGCCAAGCGTTAAACCAGCAGCAAAAATATCATAAACTAGACTGTGAAAAAAGTTTAACGCTTGGATTCCCAGGCTAGTAAAAATATGACTCTTTTGGAAGGAATTTTTTGCCCCCGCAGGAGCGCAGCGACGAGGAGGCACTCATAGCTTCACGCATAGATATTGGACTGGAATCTCGAAATTTTGTTGTTTGTTGTCGTGCAAGCATCCCCGTAGTTAGTCTCTTCCGTAAAATATTCGGTTTTTTTCCGGGACGGTTGTATAAATATTTTCATACTAGCCATAGCTTTCACTAACTGCCACCCGCTAGTACAAATGCTTCTAAAAACTAATTAAGGCAAATTAAGGCTTTTTAATGCTTTAGCAAAAGTTTGGAAATGATTTGGAATAGTAAGAATGATTCTTCTCAGCATTTTCTTTGAGATATCAATGAATAAAGCTAACATAAATGAAACATATTTTTTCTCTAAAAATGTGAATTACTTTTTACAAAGAATAAAATACGAATCTTAAAACATTCATTAGGAAAAGTGTCCAGGTAGAATCAATTACAGACAGTTACAGATACTAAACCAGTCAAAAGACATGCAACTATATTTATTTCAACCAATTTGAAATATAAATGAAACATAGTAGAACCAAACAGCATAAGAAATGCTATGAGCCAGAAACATAACGAGCAGGAACCAAAAATTGACAGGTAACAACATACTTAGGAGTTTTTCCAACAGTTTAACAAAGGATATTGTGATCCAAAATTGTTTACATTAAATGGATTTACCAGTAATCTAGAAGCTGTAACAGCGTTGTGTAAAGGATGGAAGATGATAGGACGTAACGTGGTAATAGTATCAGTAACGAGGCAATATTGATGAGCAGGAAGCAGGTATTAACAGGAAATAGCGTACATTCAGGACTTTTATCCAACGGCATGATAAGGGATCTCATGGACAAAATTGTTTACATTAAAAAGATATGCCAGTTATCTTGCAGTTGTAACAGCACTATCGTGTAGAAGGATGGAAAATCATGACGTAACGTGATAATAGTAGCAATAACGAGGTAATATTGCGTTGTCAAGGTAAACGAATCCTCATTCATAAAAAGCTTAAAGGGAAAATAAGAAACATAAAATTAGATGATGCAGGATGATGGGGGTCATCGAAAAAATGCTCTGTTCGAGTCACAACGGGTGTTTAAAATGCATGCGGGTGGGCGGGTGGACGGGCGGGGCGGGTGGTAACGCGAGCAAAACAATTTTTCGATGGTTGTCAGAGCAATTGAGAAAAAAGCTATACTTTAAAAGAACAAATTGCTTTTCCCAGATTTTTTTCTGCATCTACGCACCGGAAAATCAACGGAAAATTTGATGCGGGCGGGTGACGCGAATAGAACAATTTTTCGATGACCGCCTATATGGTGAGTGTACTGAAATTTCCTCAAAAATAGTTCACAAACGTTTCTTTCAATCTTTGATAATAATTTCCCAAATAGTGCCTGGTAAGTATCAACAAGAACACAGGTTAAAACATTAAAGATCTTTAAAGATTAATAAAACCAAGTCTTATAAAAGTACACAAAGAAAAAAATATTTGTACTTACTGCCGAAGTACCATAACACAGGATCTTTAAGCATTCTTGTTGGGAGTAGAGTATGTTGAATGACGATTGTCGAATAAATTTAGTTACAGTGGAATTTCGTTGCCAATTCAACCACCAACAATAATCACTTTCGTCCATATTCAATCATTGTTCTACTATTATCATTTTTAATCATTGTCATTATTGGGGACAAACTGTTTGGGTCAAAAAATGAATCAATCTCCTGAATGTCTAAGACAGGAGACAGATAGAAATTTGGCTGTCAGCAAATTCACTGATTGAGAGAGCTTGAATCTAAAAAAACTTCCAGAAACTTCTGCATTCCATTTCCTGCATGTTGACCAATCGGGCAAAATTCTACAAGCGGAATAGAATCTACTGTCGAAAGCTGAGTAAAATGCCCGCGGCTCCTGCTATTATAAAGAAAAAGTTTTTAGGCTAGCAACTGCCGTTCCGGAAAAAAAACCGAACATTTACGGAAGAGACTAACTACGGGTAGGCTTGCTCGACAAAACAAAACACGCAAAGTTTCGAGATTCCAGTCCAATATCTATGCGTGAAACTATGAGTACCTCCTCGTCGCTACGCTCCTGCGGGGGCAATTACGTTATTATATGCTATTACCATTATTACATATTACATGTTATTAGTTTTGATTTACCACTGAAAAGCTGAAGCGAGTGTTATAAATGCAAATTATAACAGGTGTATGATATAACACAAATTACAATATTACTTGTGCGAATCAAAACAAACAAAATGGCAGACTGGTTATAATGAGCTGATTCATTGACTGGAAAAAGTGTTTGGTATGTCAAATTTAGTTTCTTGTCTTTGAAACTGAATACTAACTACTGTAATTTAGTCAGAAGTTCACTTCAGCAATGATTTGAATTCTTTTTCCAAAATCTTTAAAGAAATTTGCTCAAGTTTTCAAATGTACAGTTGATATTTTTGTTCAAACTCTAATTTATTTTTGTCTGTTATTTTATTAATAACTACCTTTATTGTTTATAGGGCTTCTTGAGCTTTAAATACCATCATATGGTCGTAACTCGAGAAAGTCCTTCTTAACTTAGTAAAACAAGATACCGGCAAAGTACAAAAAAGTTGAATGATGTACGCATAATAATGTAAAGTTGAATCCAAACGTGGTTGAATGAATGTTGAATGTCAATCAATGTAAACAAACTTTTTCTTTCATGGTCTTCAAAATAATTTACCTCACTTAGAGTGTTTTTACTATCTTTTCAGTGTGGTAAATCTATTTCAAAAACCTGAAAAAAGTTTGTTTACTCGTTTAACTTTACATGCGCACGTTCAACTTTTTCATGCAGTTGTGATAGCCTAAATAACTTACGCTCCAGTGGTTTGGTGAAATAGCTCCAATTCTGGCTTTCCAAGTTAGGAGAGACCTTCCCGAAGGCATTTAACAGTGGTTAGACTAGGTACACAGGCAGTCATACAGAAACACCATAAAGTGAAAGTATATAGCTAGCTATAAACTCAAAAAGTCTAGCTTCCTGAAGGCACGTCTCTTCATTGTCTGCGCTGCAATCATCTTAATGGATTCAATCCTTTCAGCTTGGAGAAAAGATTGCATCATGAAAAAGTACTATGCACTTGAAAAGAAATTTAGGCGCATTTTACCTTTTCTCGACTGTACGTCTGAATGAAGCACAATGGCATTCCTTTATTTTTCTTTTGACCAACAACATAAAAGATTTTGCTTGAGAAGTGCAATCACAGCGTACGCAAGTGGAGCCCGGGCCTTAACTAGGATTGGTTTCTATTTCACCCAATTTAAGATGGCGCAGAACTTTTTGATAAATTTTATACACAGTATTCTTGACTATTGTTTATTAGGCAAAGTAGCAACAGAGAAATGTTGAAATATAGCAGCCAATGAAAAAAAAACAAGCTATTTCTGATTGGTTGCCTTTTTTATTTATTCAGTCACCGCTATATATTTTGCCTACAATCTAAGATGTCTGCGGATGTGAAAACCAGTAAGCTAATGATACTATATAATTTTTGAAATATATTTTTGAGAAGCTTTTCCTTAAATTTTATCAAATTATCAAGCTGTATTATATATTATATTGTATATGAATTCTTCAAATATAGACCCTTTTTTAAAGAGGCAGCTATGTTGAATAATTATGCACTCCAGCATAAAAACAATGATACAGCCATGCATAATTATTGTATCTTGCATATTTCAAAAATTATGCATGGCTGTATTATTGTTTTTATGCTGGAGTACATAATTATTCAACATGGCTGCCTCTTTAAAAAAAGGTCTATTGTGTTAATGGAATATAATGTTTTTTTCAAGCATATGCCTCAATCAATTAATTAATCAATCATTCAATAATTAAATCAATCAATTATTCCTGATTATTTTTACTACTTTAATCTTTAAAGCATTAAAAGCTTTAAGTGCATGGCATGATCTTCTGCGTGGGCATTTAGTGAAAGCTATGACTAGTTTAATTTTATAATAAAAATAATATTTTTTTTTTTTTTTACAATTTCAAATTGTAATTTATTGTAAAGGAACTTAAGTGAATTGACACTGAAAAAGCCTTTTGGCTTACAAAATCTCTTTCTATAAATCCATATCAAAACGCTTAATCCTTCTCATAGAGCTTCATAAATTACAGTGGCGAATATCAAATTTTCCTTTTTCCAAAATACCGTTTTTATCACAAACTAATTTCCCTAAGGACATAAAAAATGTGACGTCATAATCAGTACAAAAAACTGTCAAATATGCACAACCGAACTTCTCCTATGATGATGATTCTCAAGAGCAGAAACGTCGTTGTTCCTTATGCAACAAAGATCATTGGTTGTATCGCTGTCCCATCTACAAATCCAAAAGTGACACAAAAAAGGTTTCTTTCGTTAGAAAGAAAAGGTTATGCTTCAACTGTCTTAGCCCGAAACACTATGACGTGCCATATGTCGTTTTATTATTTTCAGGGAGGATGTTTAAACATCAGTATTTCTTGGCATTCAAAGTCATTTTTTCGCGAAGTCTCAACGTCATTTTTCTCCATATTCCAAAGTCAACTTTTCGCGACATCTCAAATTCATTTTTCACGGCATTTCAAAGTCAACTCTTCGCGATGTCTCAAAGTCAACTTTTCGCGATATCTCAAAGTCAACTTTTCGCGATGTCTCAAAATCAACTTTTCGCGATGTCTCAAAGTCAACTTTTCGCGATGTCTAAAAGCCAAATTTTCGCGATGTCTCAAAGTCAACTTTTCGCGATGTCTCAAGTCAACTTTTCGCGATGTCTCAAAGTCAACTTTTCGCGATGTCTCAAGTCAACCTTTTCGCGATGTCTCGAAGTCAACTTTTCGCGATATCTAAAAGCCAAATTTTCGCGATGTCTCAAAGTCAACTTTTCGCGATGTCTCAAAGCCAAAATTTCGCGATTTCTCAAAGTTATTTGTGATTTGCATTTTGTTCGCGCGCCCGTCCGCGCGCTCAGGCCAGTTTGAATAAACATTAAATTTACAGACTGGAAGTTTTGGATTTTTATTTAAATTTTTTTCAATATTCCATAGTTTTTACAAAATAAAATAGCTAGAAAATAAGTTTGTATTTATGTTTTAGTCATATTATAATATAAAAGTTAAAATTGTATACCTTAAATGTAAAAAAGATTTATAATGTCAGGTCAATGTTTTAAAAAATGATTTGTTTACATTTTTCGTCCACACGTGCTCCTTCTTCGTTCAAAAATTTTAAAGCCTAGTGTTTCATCTCATCTCACAGCCTAAAGGCCTCTAAGCAAATGAGATGATTTAACAGCCTATAATGGTGTGTTTTATTTTGTCTGAAAAGCGAAGTGATCGGGCCTAATGTTTATATTTGGATCAATATGACGTAATGTTTTTGGGCAATTATCTTTACTTCACCTAACCCAGACCTGCCAACCTGTGAAAGGCCAAAACCTTGAGACTTTTATTTTTTTCCTCAGAAAACCTTGAGATTCAGGCAAAAACCGTGAGATTTTCGTTTTTGATTTTTTTCTGTTTTAGACAATAGAGGTAATAGAGGTAATAGAGGACAATAGAGGTAAAATATTCTTGCTTGGTTCGGATTCCGCCATATTTGTTTACATTGAAAAAAAATTCCGATTCTTTTCTTTCATCAAAAGAAATATAAGGGGGATAAAATCGTAAGCGTGAGAGTCTTGAGAACACAACATCAAATTATCTTCCTAATAATTATAGCATTTCCGCTATTTATGGGGGTTTCCGAAGGCTTATTTATACACGGAAAGTGCCCGCGGGTAAAAACAAGTCTTCTGTAGTCAAAATGGTAGGCTAAGCAGTGAAAATTTTTGACAGGCAGAAAACCTGGAAAAACCGTGAGGTTTTCGAGGGCACTCGTGAGACCTTGAGATTTGGTCGAAAACCGTGAGCCTCACGAGTAAACCGTGAGCATTGGCAGGTCTGCCTAACCACAGCACTAAAGCTCATTTAATATTCATCCCAAGTCCCAAATCTGAATAAAATTCTCAAATAAAACTGCCAACCCGGTCAGACTCTTTTACGGAGCTTGCGTAGTAATCAGGACCTGCTCTGAGATTAGGACTTGTGAAATTTTTGTTTCAGGAAATTCTACTCAAATGGAAAATTGCACGAGGGAATATTGAACGATGACTTGTGGACTTTACTCAATGGTGGTCTTGAGAATTTTCATTTTGGTATGTATCTTCCTTAAAGATTACTTAGAACTTTGGAAAGTTTAATTAAATTATAGATAACACCCATATGTGTCAGAAGCCTTTTTCTGTAGCTTTGGCAAAACAGACGACGTGTGGTGTATATCGGACACACCTCATAAACCTAAAGTCTATTTGCTTTAAGACTGCACTTTATTTTGTTTTGCTGGTAATTTCGTGACCAATGCTTGAATTTTAATGAACTTGTTATTGTTAAAAACGATATCTTGTAGAATTTTGATTTTCAAGGAAAAAAGATATTCTCAACTTCAACTGTCTGTCTGTCTGTCTTTCTGTGTATCTGAGTGTATATCCAAAAATTGGGGCAGACTGAAGACTTCAAAAATGGTCAAATTTGGCTGAAATTTGGCACACTTGTTCCTTGGGGGAATATCTAGGGGTGTTTTTTTTATTTCATTTCTCTACCTATTTCAAGAAATGCTTTTGATTGGCATCAATATTTTTACTAACATTTTTTATTTAGTTTTTGGTATGTATTCTGACCTTGATCATGTTATACAAGAACCATTTGCAGGAGCTGAGCTTGAAGGATATGGGAAGTTTCTGAAAGACAGGTAAATAAATCTTTTTAAATCTTTTTTATCCTGTTCTCTCTTTTTCTAAGAAGAAGAGGGTTGTCGATCAACACAACGGCAGAGCCATAAAATTGTGATTCTGAGGATGGTTAGGGTTATTCCCCCCAAGAAAATAAATAAGCCTTTTGAAAGTGAAAGAATTTATGAGAGCTGCTCTTTCATGTTATAACGAAAATTCAATGAAATGGTCTTAAGAGCCAGTTTTTCTTAGAGTGCGACAGCTCTGGACAGGTCCAAAAGTTTGAAAGTAAGAGTTTTTGTTTTTTAAGTAAAATCCCTAAAACGTTTTGGCCTGAAAATCCATAATGACGGAATTCTCCCTCCTTTTCTATGATTAGTCACAAAAGATTAGTATCAAAAATCAAAAATTGTTAAAGGAATCTTCTTTCGGCTTGGAGGACAGAATTTGGCTCGTCAGGTTTTTGTTTTGTCAAGAAAAAAATTATATAATGTAAACACAAAAAGTAAAGCTTGTTACGGTTGTTGATTGTTGATTCTTTCAAATAATTGTCCTTCTACGTAACTTTTTAGGTTAATTGCAAAAGATACGCATAGTACCGCACAAGAAATATTGGTAACTATCTACCTCATTTGGTTATAACTCACGAGTTACTGTTTACATCGTAGCAAGTTTCCGAATTTAGAGACAATTTTTTAAAAACCTTCAATTTCTTCAATGTGTAATACCTTGATGTCTCAGATTTTGCTAAAACCTGGACCAGAGGATCGTTTCAGTAAGATGAGACAACGCTGACACTTTAAGCTTCACATCTCAAGATATAGCAGATTGAACCTTGAACTCTCAAAATGAGAAATTCTGTGGGAGGAAACTTTGGATGTGAAAAATAATTTATTGAAGCTAAATGGAGGTCTAATTCTTTCTAATTTGTTAAGACTTTTTGCTAGGATTAGAAACACACAAACATGGTTGTCAAAAAAAGTATTTTTTTAATTAAATTCGGACCCCTTCATTCCAGCAAAATCTGAGACATCAAGGTATCACACATTGATAGCTCTTAGAAAAAGCTGCTCTTACTTTTTTGACTTTTACAGGAAATCTCTTCAAGCAAAACTGAGGACGAAGAAGATGGTAAGTTTTCTATGTTATACTGTTTGATACATATAAATCAAAGTAACTAGATACATTTATTTACTTATTTTTCAAATTTTATCATTCGCAGACTTGTTCGTAAGTTTTTTATATTTAATTGACAGAATATCAGACACTGATTGCATCACTTGAGAAGCGCCTTAAAAACATATACGGACAAGAAAAGTTGAAGAAATCGATAAATGTGTGGGCTCGTCATACTTTGATGGAAAAACGGCGACTAGAAGTGGGAGCACATACCCAAACGAAAGCAGAACTGATCTCATCTTTGCACATGATCCTCACTGGAAACCCAGGGACTGGTAAAACAACAATTGCCAGGTGCATGGCAGGTGAATAGATTCTTGATAGTTGGGGTTTTCACATCTTCATGTCGTTTTTATTCCACTGAGCGTTCTGGTCCCGCAATCTATAAGTATGTTTTCCCAAAGTTTGTTTAGATTTGTATGGACCAATTTCATGATCATAGCAGTTTTGATCAGGAATATTTTAAGCATGTGCGATGGTAGCCCGGGGTCCACTTAAAGCTTTTAAGTTCCACCATATCTCCCATTTTCCGCCTGGTCTTTAAAGTGGGAAGCTCTATTATACGTATGCGGTTTTCGTAAGAAAGGATTTTGTTTTCAATCGTCAACCTACATCCATTTTGGTAAATTTCCTTCTTTTTAATGAGGCCTAGACAATCGATGTTGGTAGCAAGTGTTGAATCCCATACTGTAACCCATTAATAATTTAAAGTCTTCATATAGAGTAGTTTGAATGTTGCAGTTGCGTTTCTTTCCATTTCAGGAATCCTCTTCGACCTCGGCATCTTAAAGAAGCCGGAAATTGTGGAAGTCCAACGAAATGATTTGATTTCAGACCACATTGGTGGCACTGAAACTGGTACTGAAAAACTCATAAAATCAAGCTTTGGAAAAATCCTTTTTGTTGACGAGGCATACAATTTATCGTCCGAGGACAAATCCTCAAAAGATTATGGAAAGAGAGCTTTGGATTTGATAATGAGATATCTTTTGCCACCACCACCAAATTCCAAAGTCCAATATCCCGTTATAATTTTCTGTGGCTATCAGTCAGACATGAAATCTTTGCTGAAAGTCAACAGCGGGTACTTGAGAAGAGTAAAGCAAAGATTTCATCTGGCCGATTACACCCCAGAAGACCTCTGGTGTATTCTGGAGGGTAAGCTTTTAGCTATAAATGTGAGGTATCCATATGGACTTGGGCCCAACGTTATTAAATGCTTTAAAAGCTTACCAAGCGAATACATTTCATTAAACAATGCATCGCTTGCCGATGATTTGTTGAATGACATAACCAGTGCCCAAGAAGAGAGATTGGCTTTCAGTGCCACAAAGTCTGAACTGACAAAATTGACTGTTGGAGATTTTACTTCGGGCATTGACACTTTTCTAAGTAAACTTCAAGAGGACCATAAGGTGGAAGTGCGACGCTTGGTAGATAAATTGACACAGATGCCGGAGCCTGTTAATTCTGAAGTGATCTTGCATATCAAAGGGGTTGGGCTTGTACCAGGCTCCCCAACGATGTGGCAACGTCCTTTCAAACTCACGAAAAGTTCGACGCTTGATAACTAAGCTAACACAGATTCCTACACCAGGCTCCCCAACGATGTGGTAACGTTCTTTGAAACTATGGTTTTTTTGTTTGAAAGCTTCTGTACATAAAAATGTCGGAAGTACCTTTTATTTTGTTTTCATTGTATTTTATCGCGAGATTTCTTATTGGTACAAATTGTTGCGCGTACTAATTTTCGAGCAATTTCGTGCAAAGGCCCGAAGATGCGCGATATTTAGTACTAGAATTCCTCTAGAAAAAAATTAAAACAACCAAAAAGCACGATAAATAGAGTCTTAAAGTTGTATTTTTTTTTATTTCATATTTAATTAATACCAAAATATCGAAGAAAATACGCTCGTGCGCACCAATAAGGTAGTTCAACCACAACAAATTAGGTTACCTCAAAGTTTTAATTGCTGTAATTAGACTTCTATTAGTATTTTTCTCGAATCCTAATGTCTTCTTGATCAAAACATTTGAACCTCTGTCGAATCTTGAGTTGTTGAAATAATATGGAAAGAAAGCGTTTTATCAGCTCATCATAAGCTTGAGATTTAACTACCAACTCAAAAATATCTTTGTTTGAAAGGAAAATTTTCTTCATGATTATTGATTATGTAAACCAAATTCAAAGTAGGATGGCTCAAAATTTGAGTTAGCCTTTCAAACGACGAAAAGTTTACATTCGTAGCATTTTTACTCTTCTCAGAATCCTAACTCAAACCTTTAGCCCCCCCCCCCTTAACACTCAATTTTGAAACTCCCGATCTGTATAAAGACTTTCTTGACGAGTATATTTTGTTTATAATTATTCTCGATTCTATACTGATATAGTCCATTTTTTGTATTCATTTCTAAGTAGGTATAAACATTTTTCTGGGTATGAATGTTATCTATTTTCGATACTACAGTGATAGTCATACTTCTGCTGTATTCATTGCCAAGCTTCTTTTGTTTATTTATTTTATTTCAAGCACGCATATTGTGATTTTATTCAGTGTTACTTGTTAATAATAGTTGTATCATGTATTGAAAAAAGAAAGATTTTAAACGATACATTACAAATCTAGAGCTCTCTGTGATTTTTTTTACATTCTTTGCCACTGTGAGTAAAATTGAAATTGGAAAAATTTGGTTTCTTAGAAAGTAAAAAGTGTGATAATTCGTTGGGACCAATATTGAATTTTTTGTCAATCTTAGCTTCATGCTTCATACCTTATCGGGGAAAACTTCGTCGATGAAAAGTGACGAAATTTTGGCCAAGTATGACGTAAATTATTTCCCGACAAAAATTTTCCCCGGCCTTAATGCGTTTGCTAACTACCAGCAAGTGACGAATATTTTTCCCCGACGAACATTTTCCCCCACGAAGTTTTCCCCGATAAGGTTCCTTAGGGAAAATAATTTTGCGATTCTTACCTTTTAAAAATTATAGTTACTGTTTAACAATTTATAGACCGACGCAAATTTTCTCTTCAGTCGAAAATCAAGAAAAGATTTGAGTTAAACACACCGCAAAAAAAGAGAGAGTTCTATGAGAGTTGATATTCCCCTTAATGTATCCGAAGTAAGGGAGAATCTTCAAACAGCATACAAGTCTTAGCTCTAGTTAATTGTTGCTCAATCTTTTACATTCAGAAACACCAAAAATTGTTATTGAGATGTCGAGAAAAAAAGGACTTAGAGACATATCGCGAAAAGTTGACTTTGAGATGTCGCGAAAAATGAATTTGAGATGTCGAGAGAAATGAATTTGAGATGTCGAGAAAAAAAGGACTTAGAGACATCGCGAAAAGTTGACTTAGAGATGTCGCGAAAAATGAATTTGAGATGTCGCGAAAAATGAATTTGAGATGTCGAGAAAAGAAGGACTTAGAGACATCGCGAAAAGTTGACTTTGAGATGTCGCGAAAAATGAATTTGAGATGTCGCGAAAAATGAATTTGAGATGTCGAGAAAAAAAGGACTCCAGAGACATCGCGAAAAAAGTTAGAAAAATGAATTTGAGACATTCTGAAAAGTTTTAATACAGGCCAAAATTACCATCTCCCTAAAAATAATAAAACGACATATGGCACGTCATAAAACACAACGTAAAAGCTTGCAAGTCCAAAAAGCATTGCTTCATTGATGGATGCAAGATTAGACATCATACAACCCTGCATCAAGGTCTAAAGAAAGGCCCAGATAAGCCAGACAAGTCTCCTCAACCAAAGCTTAAATCTTCCACAACAAAGGAGCAACAGAACTCTCCAAAGGTTGACGAGGCAAAATCTGAAGATCCTTCAATCCCACCAGCCAACTTACCTGATGGGGACAAGATCGAAACCACCATAAATAGACTTGTCAAAGGAAGAACTCATGTCTATCTGCAGGTTGTCTCTGTTCGGGTGAAGAATGTTGGGGGTATGTGGGTTGATACATACGCCATGCTAGATACTGGCAGCCAATGTACCCTTATTACCAAATCATTGCAATGAACTAAACCTTCAAGGAAGAAAGACCAAAATCAACTTTGGTACAATCAGAGATAGTACCATTTTACCGACAAAGCTGGTTGATCTTACCATCGCAGCTGTTGACGGTAGTTACCAGACGAAAGTGAAAAATGTGTACTCCCTCAATGATTCGGATTTCAATGTACCAGGACAAGAAGTTCCGGTAACAACTGATTATAGCTGGGATTACATCAGAGATCTCGGTCTTCAAGATATCGACAGCAGCCAAGTACAACTACTGATTGGTGCTGATGTTCCAGATGTTCTCATCAGCCATGATTTCAGGAAGTCAAAGAAAGGCTACCCATAATGCTTCAAAGACTCGACTCGGTTGGACTCTGCTTGGAGTGTACGATGGTACTTCAGATCCGATTGAAAGTCGAATTGTTGCACTGACCAGAAATTTGGAACTCGCATCAGCCAACACCAGGGTATTCTCTGTCGTCAATCAGTAACGTAAATAAAGTCTGGGATACACGGGGACGAAGTTGGAAAAAACTCCAATGGTATTTTCGTTCATTTTTTTCTTAACTAACGTTTACCTTTGCTCGATCGCCGTTCCGCCCTACGTTAATCTGTGAAACTGTCCTACTTTGAATCATAAGTTTAATTACTTTTTCTTAGGTATATTTCTCTTTCACTCTCATCATTCAGGGAGAACAAAACTAACCAACCGATCCGTCCCAAACCAAAACCGCTAAACTTAGAAGTAGAGCCACCGAGAACGCGGACAGTCAAACCACCGGCACGTGAACACAGGAGGCCATCCCGACCGCAACTGAAACCACAACCCTCAGCCAACAGACCATCGGAGAATAAAAGCTCTTCAACTTGTGAGCTGTTGTAGTCTGGTCGCGTGCAATCTATCGACAATTGTTATTTGTTTGTAATCGAAACATAGCTAAAACAACATAAGGCGTCTATGCTTCTACCCTCTACCGTCGATATGGCAAAAAACACACGCATCCCACCTTCGAATCTTCTTTGATGGGTCCTAACGCGACCCCTTCAATTTAGAAAGTTTTGAATAACGTGGATAACTCGAAGAATATGCACTTTTGTTAACTGTAAAAATGATCAAAATAACAAAACTTGTTGTTGGAGGTCTGGGAAAAACAATTTCTCGGTTGTCTGCTCGTTAGATGTTTGTTTGTAAACATTAAAACGACCATATGCGCATCCAAAAATTGGGCCATGAAAATCGGACTTTTATGATGTATAGAATATTCAACCAAATCTAAGCAAAAAGTCTATCCTTACGGTGCATTTTTTGGAAGATATTTGTCCATTTCAAAGCAAAAAATAGTCTGATTTTCTAAAATTTTGGACTTATTTGGGATTTTCACCTTGGGAAGCCTGACAAAGGGCCGCGCTTATAAGTTCGTTCACTTACCTTGAGTGCCCTCTCCTCGGGTGTGCGAACACCCATAAACAGTATAGCAAGAAAGTAAACATTCAAACCATATTACTATGACGAGACAATAGAACTACTTCTTCCTTTAAAAAAAATACAGATTCCATAAATATGGTAAAATTTTTGATAAAATCTCATCTTCTACAAAAAGTGAAATAAGCCTATTATTACACTGTAGAAAAATTGCAAATTTAGGGTTTTTCCATTGAGTTTCAAGCCCCAAGAGCTAGAGGCAAAACTTTAACCTTTCCCAGGCAAGAGAAATTGAAGCTTCTTATTTCCCATCCTAAACGCGCCTAGAACGCGCCGTAATCATGACGACGGATTGCATTTAGCGGTTCCTTTGTTTTGGAGGACTACATTTTTGAAATTTAACGATGGATTTTAGTTTCAATCCGGCGTTTGTGTAAAAACTACGCGCGGGCGTTCTGGATAGGAAATAAGGCTGAGGCTGAAAAAGTACGATCATATGATATATCAGGCTATATAATAAAAATATCGTCCACTGCTATTCTTAATATAGCGTCTACTTAGATTTGACTTTCCTTGGGCCAGTCTTTTTGGCAGGTAGTGTTTTCTTGGGTGTCTTTTTTGTTTTCGGAACACTCTCGATTTCTTCTTCTGATAGCGTAGTAACTTTCTTCACCTTTCTCTTTTTGACGAGTTTTCCTTCTTCTTTTCCCTCTTCGACTTTCGCTTTCTTGACTTTGGAAGATCTCAGATGTTTTTCGTTTTTGGCAACAACTGTCTTCTGTTCCTCGACAGCAGGATTAGTTTCTTCGATGTCTTCATTTCCCAATGGAGTGACTTCATTTTCCTTCTCACCGTCCAATACAACGTCTTCCGTTTTATCATTCTGGTCCTCATGTTGTCCTTCATCATCGCTCTTGACTTCATCGAGGTTGGTATTTTTGATGGACGGCGTCGCTTTACGTTTACGCTTGCGTTGCTTCTCTTCGACGTCGACTTTGACGTCACTAAGATCGTGGGTTGCAACGGGTGACGCTTGGTACAAAGGAAGAGCAACTGAAGTCGATGTTTTGAGATACATAGATTTGATGTTGTTCCACTTGCCTGGTACCTTCTGACCGACGATTCGCATGGCATGCAACAAATTTTCAACCATTTGTTTTTCCTTGTGCTCATTCAATTGACCCACCAAAATGGAACTGAAACAAAAACGAAAACAAAAACAAAAATATTAAAGATTGTTTAAAGCAAAAATTAGTTCCCCGCTTGAGGTAATTAAAAGTAAACTTTTGAATTGTATACTCAGATCATAAAACATGCTATAACAAAAGATTCTGATAAAGTATTGACAGTTATCAGTGAAGACTGTTGTGCCGCAAAAACCAGGCTTAAAATTTCAAGCACTTGACGTCATCGGGTTCCTCTTATATTATCACCATTTTAGTTTTTCGTGGTCTTTCGATTGGTGTAAATTTTTTCCAAACTTTCAAACTTTTATATTGGTTGCTATGGTAGCCAATGACGTCACTTTCCATGATAACACGTGGTCACACCAGATCACACTTCTCAGATCTTTTAGACCAAAAGAAAAACCAAATCACACGCGTGTTAAAGCGTGTTGAAATTTCGTGATTGTGATTCACACTCATATCACACGCGTGGGAATTTGCAAAAAAATCACGCCTGTGAAAAAGGCAAAAGTGATTTATATAATCACTATACACTTTCTGTTGAGCACGGCGGTAGTCTACTACAGGGTGTCCCGAAAAGAAGTAGAAGGTTGTTGCGTGTGTTTAACAAAATGTAAGAAAATATATACAAACACAATAATTGTTTTTACAACAGTCATTAATTAACTTTCTTTACAATTTTCACGACGTTAAAGTTATTGAAAATTATTTTTTGTAAAAGTTATTCATAAAAGATGTCTCATGACAATTAATATGACACAAAGAGAAACTTTGATAAACATTGCAAATTTAGTGAAACACACGATAACTTTCTTTCTATAGAAGTGGTACGACTCGATACATTTTTTCGGGACACCCCGTATATACCACTGACTTGAATTATCCACCAATCCAAAAGTCTATTTTCGGATATGATCTTTTCAACGAGGTATTATTATTTCAAGAGAAACGTTAAAAATGTTTCATCACAACTTACCTGCTTGGTCCATGTCCAACTCTAAGCATGGTGCTCGAAAGACACTTCTCGATCTCCTTCTTCAGATCTTTGTTTACCGTCCTGACTGGTACAGGCTCCCTGTCCAAGAAAAAAATGAAAAAATTTGGTCATTCCAAAAAGAATTGACTACATAACTGGTACAGGCTCCCTGTCCAAGAAAAAGAAAACAATTTTGGTCATTCCAAAAAGAAATGACAATATAACTGGTACAGGCTCCCTGTCCAAGAAAAAAAGAAAACAATTTTGGTCATTCCAAAAAGAAATGACTACATAACTGGTACAGGCTCCCTGTCCAAGAAAAAAAGAAAACAATTTTGGTCATTCCAAAAAGAATTGACTACATAACTGGTACTGGCTCCCTGTCCAAGAAAAAGAAAACAATTTTAGTCATTCCAAAAAGAAATGACTACATAACTGGTACAGGCTCCCTGTCCAAGAAAAAAAGAAGACAATTTTGGTCATTCCAAAAAGAAATGACTACATAACTGGTACAGGCTCCCTGTTCAAGAAAAAAGAAGACAATTTGGTCATCCAAAAAAATGACTACATACTGTACAGGCTCCCTGTTCAAGAAAAAAGAAGACAATTTTGGTCATTCCAAAAAGAAATGACTACATAACTGGTACAGGCTCCCTGTTCAAGAAAAAAGAAGACAATTTTGGTCATTCCAAAAAGAAATGACTACATACTGGTACAGGCTCCCGTTCAAGAAAAAGAAGACAATTTTGGTCATTCCAAAAAGAAATGACTACATAACTGGTACAGGCTCCCTGTTCAAGAAAAAAGAAGACAATTTTGGTCATTCCAAAAAGAAATGACTACATAACTGGTACAGGCTCCTGTCCAAGAAAAAAGAAGACAATTTGGTCATCAAAAGAATGCTACCTAAACTGGGACAGCTACCGTTACAAGTACAAAAAGAAGACAATTTTGGTCATTCCAAAAAGAAATGACTACATAACTGGTACAGGCTCCCTGTTCAAGAAAAAAGAAGACAATTTTGGTCATTCCAAAGAAGGACTACATAACTGGTACAAGCTCCCTGTCCAAGAAAAAAAGATTCCAAAAAGAAGACTAAAACTGCAGGCTCCCTGTCAAGAAAAAAATAAGACAATTTTGGTCATTCCAAAAAGAAAGGACACATAACTGGTACAGGCTCCCTTTCAAGAAAAAGAAGACAATTTTTTCCAAAAAGAAATGACTACTAACTGGTACAGGCTCCCTGTTCAAGAAAAAGAAGACAATTGGTCATTCCAAAAGAAATGACTACATAACTGGTACAGGCTCCCTGTCAAGAAAAAAAAAGACAATTTGGTCATTCCCAAAAGAAATGACTACATAACTGGTCCAGGCTACCCTGTCCAAGAAAAAAAGAAACAATTTTGGTCATTCCAAAAAGAACTTTTGATTCCACTAATACTGGTACAGGCTCCCTGTCAAGAAAAAAGAAGACAATTTTGGTCATCCAAAGAATGACTACATAACTGGTACAGGCTCCCTGTCCAAGAAAAAAAAGAAGACATTTTGGTCCTTCCAAAGAATGACTACATAACTGGTAAGGCTCCCTGTCCAAGAAAAAAAAGAAGACAATTTTGGTCATTCCAAAAAGAAATGACTACATAAACTGACAGGCTCCCTTCAAGAAAAAAGAAGACAATTTTGGTCATTCCAAAAAGAAATGACTACATAACTGGTACAGGCTCCCTGTCCAAGAAAAAAAGAAGACAATTTTGGTCATTCCAAAAAGAAATGACTACATAACTGGTACGGCTCCCTTTCCAATAAAAAAGAAGACAATTTTGTCATCCAAAAGAAATGACACCTAACTGGTCCAGGTCCCTGTCCAAGAAAAAAAAGACCAATTTTGTCATTCCAAAAGAAATGACTACATAACTGGTACAGGCTCCCTGTTCAAGAAAAAAGAAGACAATTTTGGTCATTCCAAAAAGAAATGATACATAAATGGTACAGGCTCCCCTGTCCAGAAAAAAGAGACAATTTTGGTCATTCCAAAAAAAATGACTACATAACTGGTACAGGCTCCCGTCCAAGAAAAAAAAGAGACAATTTGTCATTCCAAAAAGAAATGACTACATAACTGGTACAGGCCCCTGTCAAGAAAAAAAGAAGACATTTTGGTCATTCAAAAAGAAATGACTACTAACTGGTACAGGCTCCTGTCAAGAAAAAAGAAGCAATTTTGGTCATTCCAAAAAGAAAGACTACATAACTGGTACACTCCCTGTCCAAAAAAAAAGAAGACAATTTTGGTCATTCCAAAAAGAAATGACTACATAACTGGTACAGGCTCCCTGTCCAAGAAAAAAAGAAGACAATTTTGGTCATTCCAAAAAGAAATGACTACATAACTGGTACAGGCTCCCTGTCCAAGAAAAAAAGAAGACAATTTGGTCATTCAAAAGAAATGACTACATAACTGTACAGGCTCCCTGTTCAAGAAAAAAGAAGACAATTTGGTCATCCAAAATGAAGACACATAACTGGTACAGGCTCCTGTCCAGAAAAAAAGAAGACATTTGGTCATTCCAAAAAGAAATGAACATAACTGGTACAGGCCTCCCTGTCCAGAAAAAGAAGACAATTTTGGTCATTCAAAAAGAAATGATACATAACTGGTACAGGCTCCTGTTCAAGAAAAAAGAGACAATTTTGTCATTCCAAAAAGAAGCTACATAACTGGTACAGGCTCCCTGTTCAAGAAAAAAAAAGAAGACAATTTGGTCATTCAAAATGAATGACTACATAACTGGTACAGGCTCCCTGTCAAGAAAAAAAAAGACAATTTGTCATTCCAAAAGAAATGACTACATAACTGGTACAGGCTCCCTCAAGAAAAAAGAAGAAATTTTGGTCATTCCAAAAAATGACTACATAACTGGTACAGGCTCCCTGTCCGAAAAAAGAAGACAATTTGGTCATTCCAAAAGAAATGACTACTAAACAGGCTCCCTGTTCAAGAAAAAAGAAGACAATTTTGGTCATTCCAAAGAAATGCTACATAACTGGGACGGCTCCCTGTTCAAGAAAAAAAGAAGACAATTTTGGTCATATCAAAAATGATGACTACATACTGGTACGGCTCCCTGCCAGAAAAAAAAGAAGAATTTTGGTCATTCAAAAAGAAATGACTACATAACTGGTACAGGCTCCTTCAGAAAAAAAGAGACCTTTGGTCATTCCAAAAAAGAAATGACTACATAATGGTACAGGTCCCTGTCAAGAAAAAAAAGACAATTTGGCATTCAAAAAGAAATGACTACATAACTGGTACAGCTCGTCCAAGGCTCCTGTCCAAGAAAAAGAAGACAATTTTGGTCTCAAAAAAAAGAATACATAACTGGTACAGGCTCCCTGTTCAAGAAAAAAAAGACAATTTTGGTCATTCCAAAAAGAAATGACTACATAACTGGTACAGGCTCCCTGTCAAGAAAAAAGAAGACAATTTTGGTCATTCCAAAAAGAAATGACTACATAACTGGTACAGGCTCCCTGTTCAAGAAAAAAAGAAGACAATTTTGGTCATTCCAAAAATGAATGACTACATAACTGGTACAGGCTCCCTGTTCAAGAAAAAAAGAAGACAACTTTGGTCATTCCAAAAATGAATGACTACGCAAGCTCTACATTCCTATCTGGAATACCTACCAGGAATGCCGTGATGCTGAATCGATTGTGTCTTTCAAGAGTAGAGCAAGAAAACATTTCTTCACCTAATTCTCCAATTATTTAAAATCCAATTTTCCTGTTCCTTTTTGTTACTGTTCTTGTTCTGTTCGTAGTGGCCCTTCGTGGAAACAATTCTTGAGCTGTCTAAAAGCTCTAGAATTCTTCGGAGCCAGCCACTTAAAACATTCGTTATTATTATTATTATTATTATTATTACATAACTGGTACAGGCTCCCTGTCCAAGAAAAAAAGAAGACAATTTTGGTCATTCCAAAAAGAAATGACTACATAACTGGTACAGGCTCCCTGTTCAAGAAAAAAAAGAAACCAATTTTGGTCATTCCAAAAGAAAATGACTGACTAAAACTGTACAGGCTCCCTGTCCAAGAAAAAAAGAAGACAATTTTGGTCATTCCAAAAAGAAATGACTACATAACTGGTACAGGCT
Source organism: Clytia hemisphaerica (assembly GCF_902728285.1). Taxonomy (NCBI): domain Eukaryota; kingdom Metazoa; phylum Cnidaria; class Hydrozoa; order Leptothecata; family Clytiidae; genus Clytia; species Clytia hemisphaerica. The sequence continues at coordinate 7,449 of NW_027104302.1, read as the reverse complement.
CCCTGTCCAAGAAAAAAAGAAGACAATTTTGGTCATTCCAAAAAGAAATGACTACATAACTGGTACAGGCTCCCTGTTCAAGAAAAAAAGAGACAATTTTGGTCATTCCAAAAAAAGAAATACTACATAACTGGTACAGGCTCCTGTTCAAGAAAAAAAGAAGACAATTTGGTCATTCCAAAAAATGCCACATACTGTACAGCTCCCTGTCAAGAAAAAAAGAAGACAAACTTTGTATTCCAAAAAGAAATGACTACATAACTGGTACAGGCTCCCTGTTCAAGAAAAAAAGAAGACAATTTTGGTCATTCCAAAAATGAATGACTACATAACTGGTACAGGCTCCCTGTCCAAGAAAAAAAGAAGACAATTTTGGTCATTCCAAAAAGAAATGACTACATAACTGGTACAGGCTCCCTGTTCAAGAAAAAAAGAAGACAATTTTGGTCATTCCAAAAAGAAATGACTACATAACTGGTACAGGCTCCCTGTCCAAGAAAAAAAGAAGACAATTTTGGTCATTCCAAAAAGAAATGACTACATAACTGGTACAGGCTCCCTGTTCAAGAAAAAAAGAAGACAATTGGTCATCCAAAAAAGGAAAATTACACATAAGAAAAAAAGTACAGGCTCCCTGTTCCAGACAATTTTGGTTCCAAAAAGAAATGGGTACAAAGAAAAAAAGAAGACCAATTGGTCATTCCAAACGAAATGACTACATAACTGTACAGGCTCCCTGTCCAGAAAAAAAGAAGACAATTTTGGTCATGGACTGGTACAGGCTCCTGTCAAGAAAAAAAGAAGACAATTTGGTCATTCCAAAAAAGAAATGACTACATAACTGGTACGGCTCCTGTTCAAGAAAAAAAGAAGACAATTTTGGTCATTCAAAAAGAAAATGCCCTGTACAGGCCCCTGTTAAGAAAAAAGAAGAACATTTTGGTCATTCCAAAAATGAATGACTACATAACTGGTACAGGCTCCCTGTTCAAGAAAAAAAGAAGACAACTTTGGTCATTCCAAAAAGAAATGAATGCTACTGTAGAGTATGGCTGTTTTTTAATGTCAATATTCAGAAAGCCAGATCAGATAGACCAACGTGCGGGATGTTTCTGAAGTGAGTTGGTCTAATGTAATTTTTCGAATTATCAAGTGCAATTTTATTCATCGAAGAATATTTTATTCATTGAAACATCTGATAACTGTTCATCAAATAATAAATAAATAATAAATAAATGAAGAAATACTGACGTTCAAATGTTTTTCATAACATTCGAATCTCTTCAAAACGTTCGAATGAAGATAAAAACATTCGAAATTTTAAAGAATGTTGTGACTAGACTTTTTTTAAAATCAAAACAAAAAGAAGGAGGAAGAAAAAAGTTCGAAGAGCACATGCGTTTCATTTTTTTTGTTTATATACAGTGTGACTTTGAAAAAAACACTCGCTCGTCGAACGAAACAAAGGTCTAAAAAGGTGTCCTTACAGCTTGCACGTACACTCGTAGCCTGCTTTACCTCAGCACCCCTACCCGCTCGGGGGAGCCTCCCTCGGCTGCGTGTATAAGCCTTTTCTATGAAAACCGCTAGCTTGGATCTACCACTTTGAAAATAAACACAATGCTTTGTGCCATGGAAGACCCAGGAACAAATCCTAAAAGAAATTTGTACGCTCTATAGAAAACATTGAGAAAATAAACATCATACTTCTTGTGTTTGTAGCATTCTTTTCCGAGAGATTTACAGACCAGATGGTAAATCTTTTCTTCACATAAGAAGATATTATATGAAGAGATCAACTGTCGTTTTAGTGTGTACGTTTTGTACTCTTTACGTAACTTCGTCAAACTGATGACCTGAAAACGAAAGTGAAAGTGGTTTGAACAAAATATTGATGGTTCCGCCAAGGGAGATTGCTCATTTGAGCAAAATGGATGGATCCTCCAAGGAGGCCATAGAATCATCGTTATTCATGCAGACATTCAAGCAACCGAAGTGGACTCACGACATGAGTTCCGAAACACATCGAGCGTTTACAAGCTTTTTAAGGATCAAATTTGCAAAACATAGCTCCATAAATAGTAGGTTGAGATTTCTCGACCTATCTGGAGAAAGGGACTTAATTTCGCGGATGGCATCATGAGACAAAATTTATGATTTTGCACTTGCACTTTACACTGCCAAATTGTACATGCTAGATGTTGAAATACGCATAATTAGCGCTTATTTGATAAAAGTTGACATTCTAAAAGTAGTTATTCTAAAGTTATTTGAGTTCATTTGAGTTTTGCTCAAAAGATTTCGCGGATTAGACCTTTAAAAATTTCCATGGGCTTTAATTTCGCGGATGACACCAAAATCTGCAAAATCTGCGAAATTTAATCGTCACGAAAATTTATCTCAGTAAAGTAACTGGTTTCGGATTTTGATGATTTTTAAATTTCGTCAAATTTTTGGGGTCAAGGGATTTTGCCTTATAAATCAATTTTTGAGTTCTAAAAAGTTTCCTAGGTCTCAGTAGAAAAACCTTTTTCGCGAAAAACGATAATACTGTACATATGACCAAGCATATTTTGAGATAAACCTTGCCTACTATGATGCTATTTTGACATTTCAAGAATGATTTTGTTCCCGGAGTATTTATTGGGTTAAAGAAAGGTATGGTTTTTGGCCTGAAATCAAGTTAAAAACACAACTCCATGATTCCTGACCTCTGGTAACCTCATGTGGTTTCATTTTTGCGTGGAAAAAATTTCGCAATTCAGCCTTCTTAAAAAGTTACCTGGAAAGTCTGTATGGAGATTAATTAAAATCCCCGATCCGAATCCAAGGGGGTTTGACCAATATTTCAAAATTTCTGCAAAGACTACTTTTCAGGAAAATTAATCCCATAGATTCATGTCACATTTATCTGTTCCAAATTTATCAATCCACACAAAATTTTATCCACTGAAGGCACCTGTTTCTCTTCCATTTAAAAAAAGCTGCATAAAAAGGTCACGACCTAGTGTCGTCATAACTTTGCTAACCTCATCAACACAGCATCGTCTCAAAATACACACAAACAGGCTACATGCTAAATGGACCTACCTGAAGGTTAATGTAATAAGAAAATAGAAAAAAAAGGTAACAATAGTCAGACAAACTAAAAAAATCACTTTTCGGGTACTGTCATTTCAGGTCATTTTGCACCATTATGCAAAAAATCGAAAGAAACTGATGAGTCAATCTTGAGAAAAGCTGGTAATAGAGGAACATAAGTTAATTTAAAGGTAGGTTTAATTTCGAGGTAGGTCCAAAAAAAGAGTGTCACAAAACTCCAACATGATGCCCATGAAATCTCCCTGGAAGAAATCCATTTCACAAACTTTCCTTCCAAACGGAAACATCGTTGTTACCTTTTCAATATTAGTGATCCCTTTCTCTTCAAAGATTTTGCGCATGGCTTTTCCAGGTTGTGAGGAGATGAAACAGACATCACTGGACTCGTGAAGTGGATGAGGCAATGGACTGAAACGTAAAGAAAGACAAGGTAAAGTAATTCATTTCTGCTTAAAGGTAGGGAACTAAACCTTAGCATTCTTAGCATTTTTTTTCAGACGTGTGTTTGGTTGTAACGTAGATTACTCTGTACTAGAGTGTATCTCACATTTACCGTTTCGTAGTACACTCGTGCACATTGTCTGTCTGATAAAACAATTTTCATATGGATGAAGCATAATTTATAAACAGCAACACTTCTCTCGTCGTCTCCCTTTTCTCTTACGCACACTCCATGGCAGTGGTCGGTTTGAAAAATCTCAAATCAAAAAAGACAATGACAACAGACGGTCCTCTACATAAATTAATTTTGAAATATTTTTGAGAGAGTGTTAAGTCATTTTCTTGACCGTTAAAAAATGTTAAACAAGGTCGAATTATGAGTAAAGGCAGGCATTATTTTAGAGCAATGAATTCAAATCTATTGAAACAAACTTAAAATCTTTTGGAGACTTTCAGTAAACGAAAGTGTCAAATGAATGGGTTAATAACAATATTGTTAAGGATGTTGAGGATCGCAAGGACTGTCATCCAGTTATTGCATTTTTTAAGAAAAACGCAAAATCAAAATCATCAAAGAACTTTTCAATGGCCTGGATTGGTGTCAATGATGTTGACGAATATTGAGATGTAAAAGTCAAGCCCTAACAGGACAAAGAACAAGAACTTACATAGGTGTGGGTTTGACTTGTGTTGCGGGGATTTTTCTCAGCCCGACTGATAACCAAAGACCTTGTCGATGTTCAAATAATTCAGATTTCTTCTTACCAGTGATGTCACCTTCTTTGTTAATGTATGTAAGAAGCGCTGACACAGCTAGTTTGACCTGATAAATTGTAAATATTAATAAACATTATAAATTGTAAAGTGTGAGAAATTGCTTTAAATTGACATAATTAGCCACTAACTTTCACACATAATTAAAATATCAGTATTTTACCATATCAGCGTATTCTAAGCTATCATTTGAGCATTTCAATTACCTTAAATGAATTGCAAAACAATCTGAAACAATTGTTAATAGCATTTCTATTTTTACTTCAAAAATAATCTCAGCTTACATTGAACCACAAAATTTCACTCATCTCTTTAAAATTTCCATCACATTTTCATTACAAGATATTTTAATCAGCATTTCATAACCTTTTTAAACAAAAATTCAAAGTAAAATTTTGAGGCTACGTTGAAAAAACATAAGAAAACCTTAAACATCAACCACAATAATTCACAAAAAAGTTTTTCAAACTACTGACAAGCTTCAACCTACCGGGACAAGCACTTTTCTAGAAGGGGTCAACTTAGGACTTACCATTTAGTGAATTATAATGGTTTTTCTAAAAAGACCACTTTTTGTAAAATTCTAAAATGGCCTTTCCTGTGTAAACTCATCTGAAAATGAATCTTTAGACTTATAATTTGCTAATAAAAATCTATTTTGATGACAGAATTTAGAAACCATTTCCTAATATATAAATACTAGCCGGTACCTGGCGTCGCATGCAAGTTTAGCTGTTGCTGAACGCACTAAAGTCTTTTGGATGTTGGGAAGGTAGCTTAAAACACGATGAAATCAAAATTAAAGGGAAGCAGAATTCTCTTCAAAGTTTGACTTTATCCCTCCCAGATGACTTATCTTTTAACCATATTTTGAAAAAAATTTTAAATTGTGTCAAAAATTATCAGAAGGGGGCCATTCAAATTACACCATACAGCTACAGGTGACCAGCTACATACCACACGGCTCTGCAATTAGATTTTTTCTCACTTCGCTTGCTTTACATTTGCTGTAGTTCTTGTAATGATTAGAAAAAATTTGATGTCAAGATAAGGAGAGTGAAATTATAGACATGACACAAGATTCGACGGAAAAAGGCAGCCAGGGGGTACTTACGCAAGTGAAGAGAATGGGTATGTGCTGCCCTTAACGGTGCCTTTTTTTAAACCTGGCAGTCCCTGTAAGGTACCCGGCTAAAAGGGCATGAAAAATGGCCTGCCTGTCAGCTCAAAACCATTGTTCCCCCGGAAGGCAGCTAGGACACACAGAAAAAAAGCGTGATAGTGCAATTTTATAAAAAAAGCGTGATATGGCAATTTAATGTTGCTTTTTATAAAAAACTTCCCCATAACTTTTCGTATCTGACAATAAATGACTTAGAATTACAACAAAATAATTATTGAAAATAGATGTTTTAGGTCCCTTTTTACGAAGATAGAACTCTTGGTTTTTACCGCCTTTTGAATGTCTTTTTAATGTTGCTGTTGTTCTAACAAACTGTCTTGTGATTCTTATGATTTATTTTATATTTGTTCTTTTCTATAACAGATTTTGTTTAAAAGATTTTGTTTTGTTTTGGAAAGAATTTGAATGTCTCAATTCAAATAAGGTCGTTAAATACATTTGAAACAGGGGGGGTCAACATCCAGATACCAGACCCATAGCCGGGTGGTGGTGTCTTTTTTTCCTTTAAAAGTCTGAAAAGTCAAGTTGGTATTGATGGGGGTGGGTCCCCCTTTTTTTAGAAAAAAGAGTTATCCTCAGTTGGTATTGATACCAAAATAGTGGGTGGGTACCCCTTTTTTTAAATATTATGATTCAGAAAGTTGGTATCCATATCAAAATGACAGCAAAACTTTCCTAATTTTTGCCCTTATAGCTAGAAAATACCCCGGGGTACATATCAGTCTAAACAGGTTTCAATTGGATTTGTTTTAGCTTTTGAGTATAATGACTGTAAATGAGTAATAAGTTTAAATGACTTTGAAGTTTGTTTATTTTGGACTTTTTTTGAAGTTTCTCTTAGTACCCTGTTTGTGTGGGAGGGGGTGTTAAGGCAGGCAACCTTAAGTTCTCAAAATCTCAGAGTCCCAAACAACACTCCCACCATTTTTCACAGTGTCATTTTCTGTGTCTTCATTTGTTTTTGTCATGTTTGTTTACATTTTTCAGTTTGGTCTGCAATTTACACACTTTTCTACCACTTTTGGTATTTTTCTTTAGTTTTGTGAAATTTATATGTTTGGTCAGTATTTTATTCATTAATTTATGTCAATTCAATATCTACTTTGCATTTGCACTAATTTATTTCATTTTTTGTCAAATTAATTTTTGGTCTGTAATTTATGCATCTGTTCTGCAGAATGCATAAATAGAGGTCATTTTCAGCCACTTGCCTCACTTCAACCAAGACATTCAGGAGTAACATCAATCAAAAGTCTATCAATGCAAACTTAGTCACTTTTCAACACTGGTGTTAGTCTAACACACCCTGTGTACATGCTGCCTACACAGCTTTCACATTCAGGCCAGCTGGTGAGTTTTTTCTCTTTTGCTTTCCCTTCCTTTGCCTTTTGCTTTCTTAGTGGCTATAGGTTTAAGATCATTTTTTCATTACTTATTTTTCTACTAGCATTCAATTATACTTAGCTTACCATAGAACTTTGTCATTCAAACTTCAATTTTACCTTTATTTTCATTTATACATTAGACTTAGTTTTTTGTTCAATTTTTTCTATTTCAGTTGAACTATTCAATGCACTTTACAGTGTTAACCGTTACGACAGGCTTCCGCCTACCTTCATTGACTCCTGTTTGCTCATCTCTGACCCCACATTCAAACAGAGCGCTATCAACCGTTTCAACATAAATGATGCATCACACATCACGCACTGTTCAATCAACATTCACCGACCAAACCGCGTTTGGTAGATGAGTTTAACTTGAGACCGAAAATCGTTTCACTGAGACTATGGAAACACTGGGAATAAGACTCAACGCAACTCAACCGTAAGTGATTTGTCGTACTCAAACTCATCACTTTCGTCCGACTCAAACTCACTCGTCCGTCGTCCGACTCAACTCACTTGTCGTCCGACTCACTCACTTGTCGTCCGACTCAACTCACTTGTCGT
>NW_027104301.1:0-2666 GCF_902728285.1 Clytia hemisphaerica | reverse complement strand
GTGCCTAATAAACAACCCCCCCCCCCCCGCTTGTTAATTTTTTGATTTTTTTCCAACTCCCCGGACCTTACTAGAACCCCCCATTTATTAATTTTTGAAAAAATTCCCAGCTACCCAAAAGAAGAGTTCCTCGTTTTACTCAAAAAAGCCTAAAATTTATTCTATTTTGAACCTTTTTAGGGTTTTTAGAGGTCCATTTTCCAACCCCCGGTAATTAGGTCCCCACCATTTATTAAATTTGATCTAATTAAGATTTAATCTAATGATTTTTTACAGCAGTTTGTTGACAATCTCACTCTCGCATCAAATTCCCGGCCGCTTTCTTCAGTAAATTGAAGATGAGAAAAACCTAAGCCACGGATCACGGATAGACCATTTCGCCTTTCCATCTGCCATATTGTATGCAAAAATCATGGTATGAAGTATGCAAAACATATGCAAAAAGAAAGTATTAATATAAAACTTACATGCATAATTGGTATTATATTAAATTATAATCTTGTAGAAGAAAGATTAAATTTGCTTCTTTTGAAAACTAGAAATAATCAAATTCGCTCATCTCAAGCACTTCAAAAACCATAACATTAGACACAAACTCAAGCTGAAAAATCACCCGTGAAGGTAAAAAATAATCCTTATTCGGCTGACGGTAAATTATTCTCCTGGGAATAGAACCGCCAAACGATCAAATAAAAACATTGTTCTGAACCCACTGAATGTGTGACGTCATAATTACTGATTTCAGTTTGCATATTTTGAAAGTTTGATGTGTGTACTCCGTCTTGGTGGATTTTTTAATGGCATAAAAACAGAATATGCAATGTCTTTAAGACCAAATTTCTAAATGGCTTTTGTTGTTCTGTAAATATTTCTTTTTGGATTAAGAAATTCCATCTTTTATTGTTCTAATGATTATAATATTTCTTTTATAAGATGCTTTGTTGTCTTTTTAATCTTTGTATAAACTTGCATATTTTCCAACTAAATCCAACCACAGCTTTTTTGTTCCTCTATTTTTGCATATATAAAATTCAAGATAGCGGATGGAAAGGCGAAAAGGTCTATTGAAACAAATATATGAAGGGTGGGATTTTACAGCCGTCCGTTGTGCAAGACACTAAAAGGCCACAGGTGCCAAAAAAGATGGCTGTTTGAAATGTGGCAACCTCATTGGTGGAAATTTGATTAATAGCTGCTAAGGAGCGCTGGGAAGCAATCAGTAGAAGAGACCACTTTCGTTTCTGTTGCAGATTTCTATAAAAACTTCTCTCAGGGATTACTTGTCAATGTACATGTACATAAATGGTGTTGTGTCAACTTGTCTACATTGTATTGTTGTAAAGGAAAAGATAAAAGAGGTAAGACTGGCCTTGTTTCTAATCTTGATATAGGAGTTTAAGTTTACGCGGATCTTTAAAAATTGTTTGGTTCCCGTCATTTTGACTTTAAAAAGTGGGTCGGTCGGTCGGTCGAAAATATTTGTTTGTACATACATACCATCTTTGTTCATTGAAGGTACCTGCATTGTGAGCCCCCATAATCATCACGCAAACATCTTGATTTTAAAAAGTGATGCTTCGCGAGCGTGGGGTCTGCTTCCACGAAGGTCCGAATTATGAAATTGGGTTAAAAAAATCGGGAAATCATGGATAAACTGGTTTTTAGTTCACTTTCCGCTGGCGCGCCGCGCTCGCTATTTCGATTTGAAAAACTTGTAAACACTGAGCGCGCGAGGTTGACAATAGACCTTTTCGCCTTTCCATCCGCCATATTGAATTGTATGCAGAATTATGGTTGCCGAATTGCCGTGGTGAAATTCCCTTAGAAAGTATGCAAAACATATGCAAAAAGAAAGTATTGAATAAACACTTACATGCATAATTGGCATTATATTAAAGTGTAATCTGTAGAAGAAAGATTAAATTTGCTTCTCTTGAAAACTAAAAACAATTATATATTCACTCATCTCTTAGAACAAGCACTTCAAAAGACCATAACATTAGACAGAAACTCAAACTGAAAAATCACCGCGAAGGTAAAAAACAATCCTTATTCGGCTGACGGCAATTATTCTCTGGGAATAGAGCCACCAAATGATCAAATCAAAACATTGATAAAGTGTGACGATATTTTACTGCTGATAATTACTGCTTTCAGTTTGCGTGTTTTGAAAGTTTGATGTGTGTACTCCGTCTTCGTGGAATCTTTTAATGGCATGAAAACAGAATATGCAATGTCTTTTAGGAATTTGTTCTGTAAATATTTCCTTTTGAATTAAGAAATTCCATCTTTTATTGTTCTAATGATTATAATATTTATTTATAAGATGCTTTGTTGTCTTTTTAATCTTTGTGTAAACTTGCATATGTTTTGCATACATTCCAACTAAATCCAACCACGGCATTTTCGTTCCTGTATTTTTGCATACAATTCAAGATGGCGGACGGAAAGGCGAAAAGGTCTATTAGGAATCCAGAAGTGGCAAAAGGGGTCTCCGACTCTCTGACTCTAACTTCAGAGTAAGAATCAGGGTCGGTCGGATGGATGACGGGAACCAAACATTTTTTAGAGATCCGCCTTAGACTGATAGATAGGTCAGACATTTGTCATTTGATGGCTATGCAAGTTTCCCTCCACTGTTAGCTATTCAGGGTCAAATTGAAACT
>NW_027104300.1:7441-51636 GCF_902728285.1 Clytia hemisphaerica | reverse complement strand
ATTGCTAACACCACCACCATCCCTCAAACATAAAAAACAATTTGAAGTATTCTAGTTTCTAATAAGAAAAGTTGTCTTTTATAGAGAGAAGGGGAAACCTCACGATGGAGAGCACCTGTCCTTTAAAACATTTTTACTTAATTATTTTCGTTTTGTTTGCTGAGAGTTTTATCTCCTTTTACAGAAATTTTAAAATGGAATACAATGGCGATTAAGTGTGTCAGTCTTTTTTTATAATTTTCGCGATAAATAAAATTTTTTTTGCGACTAATGACCTACATCATTGGAAAGAGGGCATTTTTTTTCTGTCAAATGATCAACAAAAATTATCAAATTTCTTAGAATTTAAGAAACAGCAGATTTTCAGACCTCTTTTAACCTGTAAATGCAGATTTGGCCGATTTGGCAGCAATGCATTAAACATTTCAAAATAGAAATAGAAATGTATTATGTTCTGTCAAACGTCTAGGTATGTCTATGCCGATGGTTTAACAAGAAGCGATCAATAGCAGTGCCGTAGCAACTGGGGGGCAAGGGGGTGCTATGCCTCCCCCAATAATTTTTTTAAAAAATGGTTATTTTGCAAAATGCTAAGTTTTTCTTTTTTAATTTGTCATAATTGTCTTTAAAGTGCATGTTTTGAGTGCATTTTCAAGCAATCTAGAGCTCAAATTTTCAAAATTCCCCCCCTTTGGGCCAAACCTTGGTTGGCCCTCGTGGTGTCACTAAACTTCAGCCCCCCCCCAATATGAAAATGCTTCCTACGGCACTGAATAGAATAAATCCAATACCTTAAGGGAACTAATTTAAGCTTTTAGCTTTTTTAGCTTTAACTAATCTTGGCGTTTTTGGGTGTCAACCACAAAAATTAGTTTCTCGAAATATGCAGTTTTAAGTCCTCTCACCGCGAAAGTTAGTTCGGCCAAAATAAGTTCCCTTAAGTTAGATGTCGATAGATCACTAAAAGACATTTCAAAGTATCCTCACCAATAATGCGCCCAATTATTTCATATGTATCATCGAAATCATCTCTGAGTCCAGATTTGAAAAAATCTTCGTATGCAACTCTCAGCGCTTTCATGAAAAATTCCTTTCGTGGCCCTCCAACCTTTGCTAACTGAATATAATTATAATGTAACTATTCTAACCGTTTTGAAAATGGAGGGTGGACCAAATTTGAATACTCAAAATTAGCAAAATCAAAGAATGTTACTTACCTCGCCATAAAACTGAACTTCCAAAGTGATATTGGGACCATCCAATGCCCCAATTTCTGATAATCCAGTGCTCCACAAGTCAAGGGGATGAGCTGGAGTTTTTACAAGATACTTCACTAATTGGTCATTTAAAGTGATAGAGATGACGCGTTCTTTAGAAAAAGTAATTTTATTATTCTTTTATTACATCTTAACGACCAATCAAATCAAATAAGAGCTTGTAAAAACTCCAGCTTGTCCCATATCAAGGCGATCCACAAAAATCAAGTTTGTTTCTCCTGCATCTAATGAAACTGTAGGATCAACAATGTTTAGCTTTCGCCCTTTTAGAAACAGTACTGGCATTTGACTCGTCTTTAACAGAGGTAATGAAGCGTTTCAACTTTTTCTGAAATGATTCATGACCTAAAAAGTAAAAGAAATATTGACGAAGATATCTTTATTAGGCATCATTGAAACTTATTCCTGGCCATGCTCACTCACAAAAAGAGCACGCACTGTTTTATTTAGATCCGACAACAACGTCAACAAAGGTTTTATTTCCCGAAAATGAAAAAATAAAACGACGAGTGGGGTATTGCACTTGCATTGTAAGTTTTAAAGCACTAAAATAGCCTATTTTATTAAAGAACCAGCTTCGAATGAGAGAAAGTTCCAGCACGAAGTACAAGTTACTCCCACCTGAATAAACAGAACTTGGTTCAAAATCTCAAAAAATTCCATGTATAGCGAACAGTAAAGAAGAGTACACTTTTAATTATGGATACTTTTTTGCGAGCCAAATGATATTAAAAAGTCCACTGTACCATATTCTCAATAAAATATTTAAAATAAGGAAATGTCTTCAAAATATTATTTCAAATCATTGAGGTTAATCATACCAAAGGTCTTTAATAGAATAAGGATTAACAGAAGATTCTTCGTTCATTTTGTTCAAAAACTGTATTTTCTTTCAAACGTTTCGACCTACTGAGTGCAATCATAAGTGAAAGTTTTCAATTATTCTAAATATTACTCACAATGATTATTCACGAACGTCCTGAAATCAGCACCACTTGAAATGGGTGAAGGATGAAAACCTAAAAAAAAAAACAAGACTACATAGCACCCCCTTTATAAAAGGGGGCGAGGTAGAGATGTTCTGATAATTGCAAAAAGGGGGGGGAGAGAATTTCTTGTAGAAAGGGAGAAGTTTTCAAAAAGGGGGAGGTTCATCTAGAAAGAGAGGGTTAGCATTTTAAAGCAAAGTTCCAAAGAATCCATCTTTCTAAATTTCTAGTTTTGCCGTCAAGAGTGAATATGCTATCATTTTATAGTTAATTAGGGTAGTGAAGAATGCCTGAAATGTTCTCATAACCCTAGAACGTAGGAAAGAATCTCTGCTGACACCCTGATTAGAGATGCACCCCTCCACATAAAATTTTGAGAGGGGGCATAACCTAGGGTAGGGGGTGGTAGTGACCCCCTTCCGAACTATTGACTAAAAATCTTGGGAATTGGGAATAAAGTTATTGTACTATGACGCGCATTTTGTTGCAAAACCATTTTCTTTCGCTTTTATAGAATTCAACTTTCGCAATTGTCGGAACATGAATTTCGCTGTGAACTATATAACTTTCGCGCATTTAGAATATGTATTTTTTTGCATTTAAAATGTGCAACTTTTCGCATTTAAAAGTGGACTTCTTAATAAACTTAAATTATAAAATAAGGGCAAAAAAGCATAAGTCTCAAACCGCCAAGCTTTGCTGGTCTTGGGCCGGTAAATCAGGGTTTGGGCCCTTTTTTACAGAAAAAAAATTGCGGCGCAAAAACAATAAAAAAGAATATCTTTAAAGACTCCTAAAACCAAAAGAGGACTAAAGACAAGATTGTAGAAAGACCCGCAACGGTTGTAAAACGAAGGGTTTTAGTAGAAATTTGAGGCGCTTTTATTTTGGTTAATTGTAGGCAAAAAAATCACCTATGCCAATCTAAAAAATCGCATGAACAAATGTTCTTTGAGAAAACATTTTATGAGCATTTATCCGGTAGTACCCATTCCCAACATGAACAAAAGCTCCGAAGAAGCAAATAAGATTATGACGCAAAATAATTTGGACACAGAATTAATTAAATGAAACAGTCTTTGCGTATTCTAAAACTAATATATAAGAATATATATTATGTACATAAAGCTGAAAAATAAAAACTCTTGAAACCTTTACAATTATGTACAAGCTAATAAATCATTGAATACCTCAAGGGGATTAATTTTAACGAGTTTGGCGAGTTTTTCCATTAATTCGCGAAAATCTTAAAACCTGGATTTTTGCCGAAAACCCTAGTTATTTGCACAAAACCCCACAGAGTGAAAGGGGGAGGGGTTTAGCAAAAGCGTTTATCTGTTGTATGAATGAAGTCATTTCTTTTGACGGTTGACATTGAAAACAAGTCTCCAAACAATCAACCCATAAACTTACATAATATGTTACCTGGAAAAACAATGTCAAGTATGTACATATCTAATGAGTAGAGATTTTTCGCGTACGTTAATAAACAACATAATTGTCTCTATGTACATCAAAATATCATTTTTGTCCTAAACAGCAAAACTACAGTCGCTGTTTGTTTTTCTGTAAGTCGAAAAAAGTTTGAAAGATATGCAAACAAATTTAACTTACTTGGTATAGACATTGAGGGTGACATAGTCGATTGGCGATCTTGTCCAGTCACAGAAGATTGTATAAAATAAACTTGACAAAGGATGAGGCTAAATGCTTGTGCTGGTACAATTTTGCTAAGGGACATCGAATAATCTGCATACTATTTGCAAAAAGCTAATGATAGTCCAACAGATATTTTTAGATGGTGGTCTTGTATCTTGTAAATGGATTTTAATACTAAATAAGACACATATTTGAAATTTGGCAAAATTATAACAACATACTGAGTTAGCAAAATAAAGGATTTCAAAGATAAACGAAAAATAGCTGGTAATGCTGATTGATAAAAATTTATTTATTTTTAAATGAGAGAGAGAAACAGACAAGGGGTAATTTGCGGCTAAGAGGGGGCTAAGTCCTGTGCGAAACCATATCAAAACCTTAAAATCAAAACTTTAAAAACAGTCCAGACTCCTATGTTTCGTGTAATACCTCCTTCTTCTGCTTTGTTTTCTTGGTACTAAACTAGAAAATTAAGCCGTAATGGCTGGTAATGGGCGATCTTCCCAAAAGCCCTATAGACTGAGGGTGCTCCTGATTTTAAGTTAAAATGTTAGAATTATTATCAATTACCTTCTCCTGCTTCATTGCCATCATCAGTTTCTTCGCTTATTCTTTTCAATGCACCTAGAATTTAGATAGGTAAAAACAGCAAATTAATAAGTAGTTCATTGGATGCAAACATAGTTACATTTAAAAATTTCCAGTAATACTCAATAAAAATTCTCAGCATTTCAATTTTACTAAGATCAAAGTGTATTTGCCGCTTGATTTTGTGAGAGATGTTGTGTGAAGTGGATGGCAAAATGAGAGGTGACAAGACAGAAATTCGACCGTCTAAACTAGAACTTTTTTGTACCTTCTTCTCCTTGTTCCTGCTCTTCTGAAATCTGGTTGGCTGAGATTAATGATAAAGAGTATAAATACCACCAAGAAAGAAAAAAATACATGTTTTCACGGCTTTCATTTTAACTGCCAATTGCGAGAATTCTGATTTAAGCGTATTTTAATTTAAACTAGAGAAATACGATGAGAAATAAAAAATAAGATGTTATGCTACAGATAGCATATGGTTGGATTGGATTTGGAAATAGCTCTAACAATCACATGACAAAAATAATGAAACAGGTCGAGTATTCTACTTACAAGTAGCCTCGTCATTATTGGTGGAGTCACTGTTAATTCCATACTTGGCTTTCATGTTTGCATTGTTGCTGAAGAGTTCAGTCCTTAAATGTATGCAATTGATGTATTCCTTATTACCATCGTCCTTAATCCTCCCAGTGAACAAACGTTTCTTCACTGTTGATTCTGCTTTTTGGCACCCAAGCTCATATTTGAGCACCAAGCCCGGAATCCTTTTCAGCTCTCCCTCAGTGAAAGGTGAACCTGTAATTCTGTTTACGTTTGAGGTACTCAGTGATAAGCAATTGCATGAAGGCGATTTCTTTTGATACATGTCACCCTAAATAAGAAATAATTTCTTCTAAAAGAAGAATTCGCGAAATTTCGCGACTATTTGATATCGTGAAAATTTCTACCCGCGAAACTTTAAAAAATGTTATTGAAACTGAAAATAACCGCTAAATTTTTTAGAATCCTTCAACTTTTTTTGTTCGCGCAAAACTTTCTTATGGCATAATCTTTTCTTCAGGCAAAAACAGTTTTAAAAAATCTTTCACGCTCTTTGCATGAAAGTGGACGGCCAGCCTTAAGAAAAAATCAATTTGTTTAATTTTCCTAACCTCGTCTTTAGTACAGGCATTGATCACCATCTGAAACAGCCTTTCCATGAGTTCTTTGTCACTAGATTCTTTGATCTTCGTTTTCACTTTCTCTTTTTTGCCAGCGTGCAAAAATGGCTGCAGATGTTTATCAAGAAAGAATTCACACATTCCCAAAATTGATTCATCCTTCAGACCAGCTCTTTGTAGAATCTAAGAGAAGTGATATTTTTACTTTTATTAATAGATAGCCCATCTTAAAAGGTGTGACAGTTGGGATATCACCGCAATTGCGGTATATTAATTTTACCAGCAAATATTTATACCAACAATGTGGGATAAGAAGCTTACTAGTACACGATAGCTATAAATGTACTGATGTATTTTTCTCAGAAAAACATCATAACTTTATAATCTACAGTCAGTACAATTTTTCCCCGTGGACCGAATTGTTTAAAAATAAATTTTCTTTGAATCTGTGTATTACTATTACTTTTATCATGTTTTTTCCGAGATGACTTCAAAGCACTATATATTTATTATCAAACTATCATACAAATTTTACAAACTCCACCAATTTTTGTGCTAAAATGATTCCTAAAACTCAAACAAAAGTCTCTAGTTCAGTTTTTGGTAAACATCAAGGAGAACTGAAACAACCCGTAACTAAGGTGTTGTTAAGGTAAAAAAAAATGCAGTGTTTTAAACGGCTGTTATTTTAAATAGGTTGATTTGTCCAGAAATTCTTTTTGATTCAGAAAGTAGATAGACTGTAGATTTTAAAAATGTATAACATTTTGGAAACTTTTAATACCCTTTTTGGAAAATGAGACCGCAAGTCATCGTGTGCAAAAATTTTCAATTGAATATTTTTTTTCAACCATTGTGCCAAGTTTCCGATCAATATCATTAATGTTAAAAGAGATATTAAGGTTTTAAATTCTGGTCTGTATTTTACACGTTTTTCAAATGCTAATATCTTTCCAACTGTATAAGCTACAGCGCTTAAATTTTGCAGGCCTGATCCACCCGACCCCTAGTATTGGTGAACTAAATTTCAGGTAAATCTGATGAGTGAAGACCCCCATGATTCCAGATTTCTGATTCTTGGGTGCATCTGCTCTTAAAGCGAATAGACCTTAGTAAAGTGAACCTTTTTTTGCTATATAAAAGTTGGCAAAATTGAAATCAAAGGACCGAATATCGATCACAAGGGAGGGGATAGATTGCAAATGAGAAAATAATTAGATTCAAACTGTTGACTGAAAGTAAAACAACCTACCTTACCAGTGAAGAACATCATTAAGGCATAGTTCTTGTCAGACCTCAAGTCTGACACATGGAACAGTTCTTTTCCAAGAAGGGTCTTCTCTAAACCCTTCATAAGGGGATCGTTTTCGATATTTTTCAGTTTTATCACCTCTTCCAGTTCCAAAAACTGAGGGAAAAGGGCACTAGCTTTCGGCCCCATCTCGGTAGTCAGCGTATGCGAGAACATCAACTTTCCAATAACACCCAATTTTTGGTGTTTATATTCATTGAACGGTATCAAAAGTGTACGTTGGACGAATCTGAATAAAGAAAAGTATCTAGTGATAAAAAGATTCATTATTTTTTTCTTATTGCTTTCTGCTGCGTTGACACATTCATCTGGGCAGAATTCACCATACTACAATCGTCTATATTAAAAAAAAGAAACGCCTACACGACCTCTTGATTGTCCTGAGGAAGTGGTCAACTAATAAATCTTTTGAAGAACCCAATATTGTTACGAACATAGTGACTGAATATTTTTCATCAACATAGCAAACTTACATGTTGTAGCGTATTCCTTCAGGGAGACTGTCAAAGAAAGTGCCGTTGGTAGTGCATACCGGCATCGTATGTGGACTTTCAGATGACCCTTCATACTTTTCTCGTTCAGACTAAAAGAAAATACAAAAACCCACGTCATTCTACTAAATCTTTCTAATCTAATCTTTCTAATTTTTAATCGACTAATATCTTACATCATGTACCATTTATGATTTTGAGCATTTTTATACACTTTAATATTTTAAGAGAGCTGTCAATTGATAGATCAGTTATTCTCAAAATAGTGACTCATGGGTAGAGCAAAAAGTATCAAAACGTTATTGCTTGTTAAAGTCTATTCAAGATAAGTGTGCACTAATTTTTATTTTGCTTTCCATTTCCTAACAAATGGATAAATAAGCAATACACCGTCATAGTGTGCAGGGGGAAGTTCAAGGTTCTACCTAAAATTTCAGGTCCTATGATGAAGTTTGATAATTTATAGTGCTTTGAATTCAAAATTTCACATTTTATCAATGCTGAGGAATAAATCTTAACAGCTCTTTTACACAAACTTACAATAACTAATGTGAAAAATTAACAGTTGTGGATTTTTGTAAAGAAAAATAGCCTGAAGAACTAGAAATAAAAATTATTTCGCCTCAGTATTAAATCTCTCAGGAACCTTTCAAAACAAAATGAGAATAATTTTCGAATCATTACTGAACTTACATCATTATATATCAGCATCACCAATTTACCAAGGCAATTGAAATCTTCAGCATCCTCCCAAAGAAAAGGTACTTGGGTTTTCAAAACAAGGTTCACAAGTGATGAATAAGTCGGATCTACAAAAAGAAGTTTAAAGTCTAAATAAAGATCTGGTAAAAACACATAATAAATAAATTAGTTACTCCATTTCCAGAAAGAATGCAATATTTTTTTAAAAGAATAATACAAATTTAACCTGATTCAATATACAATAATTATCCAAGTGCAGCACCTACTACCTTTTGCAGCATGTAGAATCAACTTTAGTTTAAATCTCTCTTTATAATAGTAAAGCAATATTTTACCAAATTTATTTCCTTTAACACCAATAGATGCAAGAGCCAATTTGGCCATGGTGGACTTTGTTGTACCACTCGGGTAACTTAATGCCTGTCCCAAAAATGCATTAATTTATTCGCCCCAGTTCCAGTCCTTAAACCATAACAAACTATACATTTTTGGAAGCGTATTTGGATGTAGAATACCGTATTCGGTGTAACTTAAATTCTTTCACAGCAGAATTTGAGTTTCTTAAAGAAAACTTGATTATGACGTCATTATTTATAATTTCAAATTTCATAAAATTTTGATTTATATTTCTCGAGATATTCGACTTTTTGTATTTATGACGTCATCAATCATGACGTCATAATCAGGTTTTCTTTAGATATCTCTGATTATACTGAGAAAGAATTTAAGTTACACCGAATACGGTATTCTACATCCAAATACGCTTTCAAAAATGTATAGTTTGTTATGGTTTAGGGACTGGAACTGGGGCGGAAAAATTAATGCAATTCTGGGACATGCATTAAGTTACCCGAGCAGAAGCTCCGATGACTAATGGCACAGGAACGAACCCTTACTCGTCCATGATAGTTTTAAAATGAAGGGCCATGAAAGTGGCCCCAAAGATTTGGATTGCTGCAGGAAAATTCCCTCCTGACTTTTGTTGAACGAATTTGATCATGTTCTTGAAATTCATGTCAGCTTGTACTAGAAAAAAGTCAATAATATGAGAAATGATATTTCTAAAATAAACATACAATTTTATACAGCTTCAATCTACTTAGATGCTAAAACCGTTTTGTTATCAAGGCGATACACCTTCTTTAATCATACAGTTTCTCGCCCATTTAAAACAGTTACCAAGATCCGGGAATGCAGGGAATCAAGTAATGAAGCCAAAGAAATCAAAATCATACCTTGTCCTATAAACAGGCTGTATCATTTGAGAATAGGCTCCTAAAACACACCCAAATTCTCTGAGGAGCCCCCCTGGACCAAATCTTTTGAAATGTCTCTCTGAGGTTGCCATTTTGATTAGATGCTAGACATCTAGGTGAATGGTAATTTCCTGGCCTGCTTTCCTTTTTGATTTTTCTATTTCCAACTGTTAAATTTATTTTTTGCAGGCAAATAAATCATTGAAAAAAAAACTGGTAGTGGTAACTGTATAGCCCGATTGTTCCTCCTCCACTTTTTGAATTTTTCCGTTAATCCTTTTAAAAAACACTACTCCAGGTCTGTTTAACTCTGATTGAACTCGATAAGCCCAGGTATCTTCACTTTGCTTACCCTGACGCTGAAGAAAGAAAAGAAAAAGTATAAAATGGTTATTGATATTTATTAAAATGCTGAATACTAAACAATACTTTGTAGCCTGTTGTAGCTACCTTAATAAGAGACTAATTTTAGCGGGAATAATAATAATAATCACATTATTTTTGGGTGTCTACCCACGAAAACTTTGATTGAAAATCTGTAGCAATCTACAACAGAAATTAATTCTGTAATTCCTAAATTTCATATTTATAAGGGAATTAATTTTCATGTAGACCTTTCTTTCAATCTGAAAGGCAGAGTTGTAAATAGTTCGGCAGCCAGGTAGAACACCATTATTAAAAGTCTACCTAGACAGAGCTTATCTGATATACTCACAATTAAGGTTGTTAGTTTGACTGGATTGTCTGATTCGTTGTATGCGTGTATGGTTTTCAGAAACAGCCGTGACAAAAAGTGGTCATACTTTGTGGCTTGGACATACTGTATTGTCAGTAATGAAGCCTTGTTCTTCATTGCTTTAACGATTGAGGTAAAAGAATTCATGTCGTGCATTGTGAAGTACGATCGCCAGTTTCTGGAAAAAAAATAATGCATACATAAATATTTCACATTCTAAAAATTCTGGGACATCAGTTTTTTTGGGTAGACTTTCAACGTGTATTGTTTTCTGATATATCCTTAACCCTCTCAGTCCCACGAACCCGCAGGGCGGGTACCCTAGTAAGTTCACTGTGTCCCACGCACCCGCAGGGCGGGGGGTCTAGTTTTTATCAATTTGTGTAGTTTTGGCGTAATAAAGAGGACTGGAACCAAATTAAAATCAAAATAGAGAGATTTTGGCGCACCATACAAAAAACCGCTTGTCAATAGCAATTTTCTATCGAAATTTATGATAAATGCAAAATAGATGAAATTTTTCCCGGGCAAAAGCTATCTCCAAAAAGGTCGAATTTTGAAATTCAAATCTTGATTGTGAGTGATTTTGACAGTTATATTTGCTAATTTTTTGCAAGATGATAGATAGGAACCTATATTTTAGATATTTGGCTGTCCGTAGTTTTTTTATACTATTTATCTCTGTTGATAAAGTCAAAATTTTCGGTAAAAACTCATTTTCATGGTCACATTTGTATTCTTTTTACAAGATTGAGAAACTTTATTGGGAAGGTTTTGGTGTCAAAATAACCTAAATCCTATGAGAAAAAAAGGGTGCAAATTGCATTGCAAAATTGAACCTTCTCTATCGAGATATGGCCTATTACTTACAGGCAAGTGAAATTCGTAAAATTTGCTCTGGGACAGTAGCCGTCAGAACCTCGGGACTGAAAGGGTTAAAGAATTTCACTGCTGGCATACTTTAAAAAAGGTCCATTGCCATTAGCCCTGATTAGCCGCATAACCATAAGGACAGTTTTCTAAAACATTAAAAGCCATTTGGAATTTTTAACATCGTCTGTCATGTTTAGATTATCTAAAATGCTTTTACTTTACAAAATAGTAAAAAAAAAGCAAACTTGAGGCCTTGACCCTTAGCAACCTGGTTGCTTATAAAAGAAATGTGATTTTTTGTCGCAAAACTAAAGAGCTTTCAGAAAATCAACAGGAGATTATGTACTCAAGCTTACCAAAGAAAATTTAAGATATTATGCGGCAGATGGTAAACGTTTCGTAGGACAATGTTATCTCCAAAACTACGCTTTTCTTAGATTGCTGATGCTATGTCATTGGCCCTTTCATCACTACAATGTTAAAAATCTCTATAGGCCCAATTTTCAAGCAAATTGGGTTTTGGAAATAAAAGGCGTACTGTACAACCAGGACCCGGACCGGACCCCGGACCCTGAGAAAACCCGGACCCCGGACCTTTACGAAAACACGGACCCCCCTCAATTTTTTTACGAAAACACGGACCCCCTCAGATTTTGGCGAAAACACGGACCCCCTTAAACTGAAAAATTTGAGGGGTTCCGTGTTTTCGTAAAAGTCCGGGGTCCGGTCCGGGTCCTGGTTGTACAGTACGCCGAAATAAAAGTACAGTACTAACTTCTTTTTGAGCTGGTTTTGCTCTGTGCTTGGACAGTGCTGAATTATATATCCTTCAAGGGTCCCATCATTGTATACTGCACCAATAACTTCAGGAATCCAATTCAGGTGTTCCCTGCCATCAATATAAAGACGTCCATCTTTAATTTCTTCTATCCATTTACTAAAAAAATGATATGATAACTTTTTATTCTCCTTTGCACTATCTTGATTTACCAAAATATTACCTTTGACATTTAAGGGAGCAAAATTTTCCAATCTTGTAAGGACACACTGAAAAAGTCTTTCCCTTTCTGCAATACCATTAAAGAAAAAGTACTGAACATAACTCAAAATATACATTACCTGTTTTTTTTCTCACTTCCTCGTTTGTCTTCTTCTGCGATTTTTCTAATTTATTTGTTAATGAATTTTTTTTCTCTAAACATAAAGTAAACATATTTTAAAACAGTTTATTAATAAGGACTCTTGTTCTCATTGTCATCTTTAAAAGTCAGAATATTTTCAAACACCTATAGACAGTAATGTTGTGTTAAATGAATAGCAAGAAAACCTTTTTACAAAATAGGTAATAATATATTAGATATAAACTTATGTAAGTGCTATGCAAATGTGAAAAAAGTTGTCCAGTTAAGTCCAGTTAAGCTGACACTCTATGTATGATAATAAATCTTGGCTTTTAACTTTAAACTTATTAAAGTGGATATATTTTCGAAAAGAGGATGAGGAAGACCAACCTCAGCACTAAAGATTTCAAAATGGTATGTTTGTTTAGAAAAGCAAGAGAAGGCACTGCCAAAATTTTCTCATCCAATAAATTGAATCAGGGTTTGAATTATCAACATGTGAGTCATAAATCACAGTGAAAATATTCCATTGGCATTGAAGCTTTTAAAGAGTTTTTCGCAATTATCTTCTAAGAAGTTAAAATTCTAACTCTATGGTGAATCCCTGCAAAATAGCCTTAAATAACTAATTGGACTAAAAAATAAAGCTAAAAAGATGAGAGATTAGATGGGGGTATCTGTTCTAAAATTGTGCTTTTGCGTTGCCTCCATTTAATCCAGTTTTTCACAGTATCAAAAGTTAAGTCCTCCAGATTGTTGATTTCAGAAGCTTGCAACATTGTTAAAATATTCAATCAATTTTGCAGCCAGAAATATTTCAGTTAAATCTGTTAAGTCACAGTGCATTTCCTTCAACATTAAATGTAAACAGGCTTCCAGAATGTAGTGATGCATTCCATTAATATGTGATGTTGATGATTGATGATCAATTTCATTTACTGATGATTTTGAAAGAAAGTATTGTGACCTTTTTCTTCTTTTCTGTTTCGTTTCCTCTTGAAGTGGTGTCTTTGCATTGTCGCAGTTCCGACAAGTACATTTACTTGAGCACGGCACATTTTCTTTTTTGCAAGAACACATAAATGGATTGATACAGCGTGGTTCTGACTTGCCTTCTTTCTTTTTGATTCTTGTGCCACAACGACAAAAGGCTCTGGATTTTCCAGGGTCATGTTTGGTTAGCAAATGATATGAAGACATGGTTATGTCATAAAAAACAAATATCAACTCATTACTTATTTCCTCAGGTAAGATGGGAAACATGGGCATTCCATGACACGAAGGTATCACCAAAATAGGGAGAGAAAAGGCATTTGCAGCAATCAGAGGAAGCACACATTGAAGAAACTGCAGTTTATTTTCTGATAGAAATGTTGTACAATTACCTTCATCACTTTCAATTAGACTGTCATACAAGAAACAGCGGACACCGTTGGCCTCATGCAAAAGATTGTTGATAATTTCTTCCCGGCTTTCTTCAAATGTAGGTTTCAATTCAATATCCATTGCACATTTAAGGTTGTGACCTTTCAATGCTTTGAAGATGGTAAAAAGAAAACTGTCATTGCAATCGTCAGCTGCTGTTTCAATAATGTGCAGATTCATTAGCTTTAAAACTTCAGCAATTGCTGGAAAAGACTCCATTTTTCTCGCAGCCTGAAAAAATGTAAGTGGATTCCATATTTCAGTGATGAGTGTATCGAAACCTTGATATCGGTAAAGTCGACTTGAAAGATCTTTTGGGATCATAGCATTGATTTTTTCCAAAACAGATCCTAACACCACTACCATCTTTGAAACACAACCTATAAAATCAAAGTTTGAATTATTTTTAGCAATAGAACATCGAAAGTGATGCAGATGAAAATAGACGTTTTACCCAGTTTTTGCAATTCACTTTATTCAAAGTAGCTTTATCCACTTGAAGACTGGAAAACATTTTAATATTAAAAAGTGTAAAAACCTTTTTGGGCAAAAGGGGGGGGGATAAATTTGAGATAAAAAACAAATGTAGGGGTAGTTTGAAATCAAAGTCTGCAAATAAAGAGGGCAGGGGGTCTAAAACTGACAAACATACTTTTTGAATGCCCCCTTCAAATAGTCGAACGTGCGCAACGCACTGGGCTCAACTTCAGTATTTTTCCAACTATTCAGAGGCCCAATTGTAGCAGCTGTGAAAAACTCATCCCAGGCTCTAATAATCAAAATTTTAAAAAATGAAAAAATCACCCCCAGATATTCACCCAAGGAACAAGTGTGCAAAATTTCAGCCAAATCCGACCATTTTTGAGGTCTCCAGGCTGCCCCAAAGTTTTGGGACATGCACACAGACAGACAAACAGACAGACAGACAGACACACAGACAATTAATTCATTCTTACAATACTTACTAATTTGTTCTTGTGCATTATCTTTTCGATCTGAATCCACCTCCAATATGTCTTCAGCAAGAACGGCTACATTATTTCCTTTGTTATCTTTATTGATGACCAACGTGGATGCACTTCCCGGCAACGTTCTTGGTTCACCCTTAGAGAATATAGGGTGTACATACTTTTCCCCATTCTTCTTAGAATTGTGGATGTAAAACAAATGAGAGAAAATTGCAGTTGCCGTCTCAGTTTTCATTTTTCCTCTACAAACTAAGCATTTCAGCTGTTTATGTAGATTTTCATTTTTGTTTGTGCCACCACCAGGTGGAATATCAGAGCAACACCCTAAGTTAATATGTTTCTTAAGCTTTTCAATTTCCATACTAAAGGATGGAGTCAGAATAAACCAACCTTTGAAACTGACATCTGACCATTTCAAGATGAACCTTTCAAGATTTTCTAAAATCACATTTGGCTTTGGAGTAGGCAATTTCCTTACCTCTCCAAAATCTGAAATTTCTCGAAATATTAGTCCCAGTTCTTTTACAAAGTCAAAAAACAATGGGTGTTTTTTTTAAACCTGTCCGGTTAATCTCGCTATGGCATGAAACAGATCTAGTTTAACAGCAACACCAGGGAATAATTCATTCAATTTGTTTACCCATAAACAACAGTTGTCAATGATAATAAAGTGTGGCGTGGTTCCTTTCTCTGCCAGTTTTTTGAAAATGTCATAAACAAGGTCAAATTTAGTTCCTTTAACCAGTCTGAAACCCATTACCTGACCTTTTTCATTGAGAACACAAAATAAAGAGTCAAACAGTTTGATCCACCTTCTGTCTTTGTACATGCCTGTAAAGGGAATTTAGAAAAAGATATATAAAAATATCATATTACATGGACCTTTTCGCTTTTTGTCCGCCATCTTGGATTATATGCAAAATTATGGCAGCAAATTTGCTGTGGTGAGATTTCTTAGGAAAACATAGTTTCCTGGGGGTCCGGAAACCCCCCCTCAGGACCCTCTTCTTGTGAGGGGGGGCGTACAGGACTTTCGAAAACCGATAAACCGCTCAAAAATTGCTCTACTATCATCGATAAACCGACAGAATTTATCCTTTTCACCGACACCAATTTTTCCTTCTTGCTCCAGAAGCCTTTTTTAATCATTGATATTGGAGTTGATATGGACCCCATCCAAAGCCACTTTGCCTAAAATAATTTTTTGAGTTGAAAACCATAAGTTTGGCATCCGTGGTGTTCAGCGGGCCGTTCAGCCGTTCAGCTTCCCTTCAAATACTAGCATCATTGTATACATGGCTATGAAGTCTTGAGCTGCTAATAATTAAGTTATGATATATGATGCGTATGATGGCAAATAGTTGTCAAATATCTAGTATTGGTAAGGAAAGGCGCAAACAGAGTTTGCGCTGACATGAAACTTTTCAGTTTTAAAAATTCCTTAAGACCAAAGCCGTGGATTGAAAAGATCTATCATCTAATGAATCAGATCAACAGGGCCCTTCCCTTGATTTTGATAGTAAAGTGGCCAAACTAAGGAGGAGGAAATTTTGGATTTTGACTCCCTAATGGGCTCAAAATAGCCCTGTTTCAGACTCAATTTGCCCCAAAATAATGCCCTTGGTCTTTAATTTAAAAAATTCTTGTTTTCTTCACAAGGCGCAGTCCCTGATTAACAATTAACGAGTCAACGGTTTTCTGCCCAAAGCATTCACTAAATTGACTCTACAATTCAAAGGTAAAGAAAAGTTGGGTCCAGTCGAGAATGTTGAAAAAACATTAACAGACTTATTTTGATTGTATTATTCTTTTTCGCAGACGTCTATTCTGCATCATATAGGGATCATATAAGAAACCTTTTCCTTAGAGGATGAGCATAGCCTAATATTGATTGATTGAGATCTCTAAGATTTGGTGCCTAGAAAGAGCATCTTTTTGGGGCTGCTAAACAGTAGCGTGGTTGATCAACCAATATTTGGGCAAAGTAAGGAAGTAATTTTCAAGAGTTAGTATTTTGGCGCCCCCTTATTAAGAAAAAGATATTTGGAAAGCTTACGCAAGCGAAATCAGCGAAAATCAGCGAAATCTTTGGATATTTTTCCTCTTTTTGGCTGAAAACTGCTAATTTTAGGGTTTATAACAGCAAAGAGGCGCCAAAATTAGCAATCAGACATAGGGTCCTCCAGGGTTCAGGTACCTCCAATCATTTTGGTACCCCCAAAATTTTTAGAATTCTAAACTTAGCCCCCCAACTTTGAGTTACCCCCTTTTTTATTGTTAAATGCAATATAAAGGATTTTATGCTCATTCGTCAATGTAAGAGAAGAAAACTGGATGAAAAGGGAAAGACATAAGTTATAAAGTCTTCTCAATGAAAAGGTTTGATTGAAAATTGGAAAATTGGTTGAGCCAAGGAAAATACTTCGTACAGAAAGAACAGCCCCCGCCCCCACTTACGAGATTACAGATACCCCCAAATATATCAGATACCTTCTAAATTTGGGAATACTTCAAGGTACCCCTTAAAGTTTAGAATTTTCTTTTTAGGTACCCCCAAATCTCTGGGGGGGTGGACCCTATGTCAGAGGCGCCTTTTGGTGCCCCTTGTCCCCCTCCATAGAAAAATCGGCCGCCGCTGGCAGTTCCCCAATACTGCTACTAAATCTAGCAGAATTATTCCAAGTTTTCCTGTAACAAAGGTCATTTATGCACTCTTGAAATCTGAAAGACTCAATTGGTCACTGATACAGTATTTTATGCAAGCGAAGCGAGCAAAGAAAAATTACATGTAGTAGTTAATTTACTTTTTGATTCTTGGGATAATTTATTTCTCCAAAACCATTATACTTAACTTGTCACCGAAAACCGCTTGAATATCGATCCACTCACCGATTAACCGAACAAAAAAGCTCAATCATCGACACCGTAATGTTTTCCGTTCACCGATAACCGACAAAAATAAGGCTGAAACCGACAAACCACTTTTCCGTACCCCCCCCTTCTTGGCATCCCCCAATGTGAAAATGCTACCCCTTTCTTTGTAACTTTTGCTACTTACCTATATTCGCAGCCACACGAAACGTGTGGTCTCCTGAAAGCCAAATGAAGGTGAGTTTATCCATTTCAGAAAGATAAACATCTTTGTAGTTATCAAAATTGAAAACAAAACAAGAAGTGATAAAATCATGTGATGGAGTAAACAGCTTCAGTTGTTCAATGAATTCAATAGATGTCTGCATGTTGGTGTTGTTGATTAGAGCTAGTTTTCGATGGACGATATCGACGAAACTGCTAAGAAATATACTTTCAATGCTACTAAAATTGTTGACTTGTTCAACTAAACGGATTATCAGGTCATATGTTGACTTAGTCATTCCACGCTTGTGAGAAAGTAAGAATAGGTAGTTTGAAATTTGTTGCAAAATTCCAGGGTGATACGATGTAATTGAATGCCCATTACAACACTTGGTTATCTTACCAACTAGAGCACAATACCAAAATATGTCCCAAATCAATCTAGGTTCTTTGCCTGATGATTCAGCATATTCCCATTCTGTTCCTAGTGATGGGTCTAATGGTACATTTTTCCCAGTATCTTCTTTGCAATGTGGACAGTAAAAAAATTCTGAGTCTTTGAGTTGCTCAAAAGGGTAAAAAAATAGAATTGTTTGGCAATAATGACAAATCCTTTTGTTTGTGATTTGCCTCATCTTGATAATTATTAACTTGTTGATTTAGCTCACAAACATATTGGTCCAAATCTACAAAACGTCGCCCTTGTTCACAATCAATTTAATAACATCCTTACAAAGGTTTGAAATCTTCATTTTAATTCACTTTAATATCCATTCAAACAATCAGCTCTCAGTTGCATGCAGGATATACCAACACCACACTAATCAATTCTTCACTTTCTTTCCTTTTGGATGGCACATGTTTCCAAAATCGGCTTCCGTAAATTTCCACTTTCGCGCGCCGCGAAATGGATGAAATGTGATTGGTTGATCGGAAAACAATATATTAACACTCTCGCTGCGAAAGGGTAAATGGCGGGGTTAAAGGAGAGCAATTACTCCCATAAAAGGAATACTAACAAAAGAAACACTCTCCATCATTAGTTTCGAGTACCTTACGTAACCATACAGAAAACAAAAGTGTAACATAATGCCAAAATGTTCACACACCAAGAAATATGTAGATGCATAGATAAGTAGATGCATAGATAAGTAGACGCATAGATAAGTGGATGCGTAGATAAGTAGATACATAGATAAGTAGATGCGTAGATGCATAGATAAGTAGATGCATGGATATGTAGATGCATAGATAAGTAGACGCATAGATATGTAGATGCATAGATATGTAGACGCATAGATAAGAAGATGCGTAGATAAGTAGATGCATGGATATGTAGATGCATAGATAAGTAGATGCGTAGATAAGTAGATGCATAGATATGTAGATGCATAGATAAGTAGATGCATAGATATGTAGATGCATAGATAAGTAGATGCGTAGATAAGTAGATGCATAGATATGTAGATGCATAGATAAGTAGATGCATAGATATGTAGATGCATAGATAAGTAGATGCGTAGATAAGTAGATGCATAGATATGTAGATGCATAGATAAGTAGACGCATAGATATGTAGATGCATAGATAAGTAGATGCGTAGATAAGTAGATGCATAGATAAGTAGATGCATAGATATGTAGACGCATAGATAAGTAGATGCATAGATATGTAGACGCATAGATAAGTAGATGCATAGATAAGTAGACGCATGGATTAATGGATGCATCGGATATGTAGACGTATAGATATGTAGATACATGGATATGTGGATGCAAAGATATGTAGATGCATAGATAAGTAGATGCATAGATAAGTAGATATGTGGATGCATGGATATGTAGACGCATAGATAAGTAGATGCATAGATATGTAGACGCATAGATAAGTAGATGCATAGATATGTAGATGCATAGATAAGTAGATGCATAGATAAGTAGATGCATAGATAAGTAGATGCATAGATAAGTAGATGCATAGATATGTAGATGCATAGATAAGTAGATGCATAGATAAGTAGATGCATAGATAAGTAGATGCATAGATAAGTAGATGCATAGATATGTAGACGCATAGATAAGTAGATGCATAGATATGTAGATGCATAGATAAGTAGACGCATAGATAGGTAGATGCGTAGATAAGTAGATGCGTAGATAAGTAGATGCGTAGATAAGTAGATGCGTAGATAAGTAGATGCTTGGATATGTAGATGCATAGATATGTGGATGCGTAGATAAGTAGATGCGTAGATAAGTAGATGTGTAGATATGTAGATGCATAGATATGTAGATACATGGATATGTGGATGCATAGATATGTAGACGCATAGATAAGTAGATGCATGGATATGTAGATGCATAGATATGCGGATGCATGGATATGTAGACGCATAGATAAGTAGATGCATAGATATGTAGACGCATAGATAAGTAGATGCATAGATATGTAGATGCATAGATAAGTAGATGCGTAGATAAGTAGATGCGTAGATAAGTAGATACATGGATATGTAGATGCATAGATATGTAGATGTATAGATATGTAGATACATGGATATGTGGATGAATATATATGTAGATGCATAGATATGTGGATGCATGAGTGTGTAGTATACAATATAATATAATTATATTATATTATCTTTTATTGCATTCATATTATATCAATGTATAATAGTGTTATATCGTTATTGTAATGTAATAGCTGCTATCTCCTTAATATGATGGTATCGGATAGATAGCGATACAACCGTTATGTGACCTTCTTGGCTATTGTAATATACACGATTGTAGAGCTCCACGTGCAGTATGATACAAAATATACTTACAAGTTGTAAACAATCCTATTTAATCCTGTTTAGAAAGATCACATGTTTATGTAGAATGTTTTCCCAAGAAACGTACTTTCACACCTTTTAACACGAGATAGTAGCTTTATCTTTTTATTTTACATCGTATTGAGTATCAAAAAAAGAGATTTGTGTAAATTTGTAAAGACACTTCAAATAAAGCAAAATTTGCCAAACGGAGCAGAGAGTACATGTCTTTTGTCTTTTGAATGCTTGAATGAAAGCGTAACGTGAATGGAGGGCAAAGTTGCTTTGAATGAACCAATCGCCGAAAGTCAATACCCCTTGAATCAAAAGTTATTGATTGTATTCTCATAAAGATGATGCTTATAAGAAAAATAAATATGCTCACATTTTGCACAAACCCCAAGTTGCTTTGAATGAACCAATCGCCGAAAGTCAATACCCCTTGAATTAAAAGTTATGGATTGTATTCTTATAAAGATGATGCTTATAAGAAAAATAAATATGCTCATATTTTGTACAATCCCTAACTTGCTTTGAAAAAACCCATCGCCGAAAGTCAATACCCCCTTTTAATCGAAAATTATCGATGGATTTCTTATAAAGATGATGCTTACAAAAAATGCACAATCCCTAACTTGCATTCGCCTGCACAACAGTACCATGGGTGAGTGCAGCATTGCATCCACCAGTACACCAACATCGATTCCACCATTGAATTCACTAGAACCATTGATTCCATCATTGCATTGACCAGCACCATTGATTCCATCTATGCATTGACCAGCACCATTGATTCCATCATTGCATTGACCAGCACCATTGATTCCATCATTGCATTGACCAGCACCATTGTTTCCATCACTGCATTGACCAGCACCATTGATTACATCACTGCATTGACCAGCACCATTGATTCCATCATTGCATTGACCAGCACCATTGATTCCATTATTGTATTGACCAGCACCATTGATTCCATCATTTCATTGACCATTTTCAGCTTTTTCCCCATCGTTACTTCGTTACATTTTCTTTACCCCTCGTTACTTCATTGTTACCGACCGTTACTTCATCGTTACCTGTCGTTACCTACCGTTACCACTTTAAGTAACAACGGTTTTATCATGTTTTTGAAAATTTGGGTTTCTAAATACTACATAGTTGATCGACGAGATTTTATGCATTTATTGGGTATTTTTTATCTGAAATTTGTTGTATTGAGTATTCTTATGCTGGTTTAGGGCCTTATAGTTTTAACTTCAATGATGTTGTTAACAAGTAAATTTCCATTTTTGATCGCTTTTTCGTCCTAGCAAGTTTTTTTACTGTTTTTTTTTTGGGAATGTTCGTCTCTAAATACTTTATAGTTGAACACCGAGATTTTATGCAGTTATTGGGTATTTTGTATTGAGTATTCTTATGCTGGTTTAGGGCCTGATAGTTTTAACTTCAATGATATATATTTTATATACCTTAATGTAGTTGATTTTATACCATCTCGTCAGACAAAAACCCAAGTTATGTAACAATTAGCAATTGTTATAACAAAGGATTTTTATCACTCTTGAAAGGATTACTAACAAAGGCGCTATTTTTTTTTCGGTTTCTAGGGATTTTTCTATAGAGAAAGATTCCCAAATTGATACATTTAATGTCGCGCTGCGATGTAAAGTGAAGGAACATCAATTAAGTCTCTTTTTTGTTCCTTATGGAACATTCTAAGAATTTCTACTCTTGAGAATTCCATTTTATTCCCTTTTGTTCTCTTTGCAGAGAATAAATTGTTTTGTTTGAATAGAACAAATCGGGTCACAATAATGACCCTTTTTTGTTCTTTTCTTGTGGACTCAAAGATGTTCCATTATATGAAAGAACAATTTTAATAAACTGCGGGGAATTATTTGTTCTTTGATATAATGGAACAAATTGAATATACCGCGGGGAATTATTTATTCCTCCATTTAACGGAACAATTTCGATATACCGCGGGGAATTATTTGTTCCTTTATATAAAGGAACAATTTAAATATACTGCCAAGAATAATTTGTTCCCTTCATTGGAGGAATATTCTATTCCCTTGTGATATGGGAACAATATAGATGCTCATTTAATTATTCAAATAAACGAAAAAAATGTTCTCTAATCACTAAGAACAGTAAAATCAGTTTTCAAGGGAACAATTAATCTTTGCCATAATAGTGTTGATTATTGTTCACTTTCTCATAATTGATAAGAAGAATCTGTACCTGTCAAATGACCAAAGAAGGTCATCACATTTATGATATATTATAATATGGTAGTATAGTATAGATACCTTATTAACCATATTATGATATATTCATGATAATATGATAGATATAAATATAATATTATGATTATATTATCATATTATTCAAAACTATCATAAATATTATACTATATTTTTGATTTTAATAGGTTATGATAAAACAATCATAATATTTTGACCATATTATTATTATAAGTTTATGAATACATTATCATCTTATTCAAATCCTATCATAAATATCATATATAATATAAAATAATATGATATGATTGTATGTTATAATAAAATAAGTAAATCATTATAATATTTAAACATATTATTTTTAATAAATGATATGATGATATTATCATTACCTTCAGATCGTAAATATTTTCATATTATATATTTGAGTAAATTTGAACGATGAACATCTCAAAAAAGAATAAAAATTAACAATTCCCATGGGAATATTTAGTCAATTGATAATTACATCTCAAAAAAAAGAACATAATATGAACAATACACATGAGACATGGGCAATTGATGATAAGATTTGACTCGTTCATCAAAATACGAAACCCCCTTGCAAGTAACAATCCAATCACCTATCAATTTCCCCTAAGAAAACAAAGAACAATATGACATTCATGACAATAGGACCCCCTGTTGAGGATATGTTTACTGTTTTCAAACAGTATAAATGACACAGTTTGAACACTCACTGATCAAGGAAGGCCAATATGGCCAGCCGGAGGGTCCTCTTTGTCGACTGGCATTCTGTCAATGGATCGGATAATGGAAAACGAAAGTTATCGTTCAATGAAAATAATAAAGGTAAATTTACATGTCCAGCTAAATTGTGTTTACATTCGGACTTTGAAAGCAAAAGAGGTTTAAGAAAACACATAGAATACCCTTGGTATTACTATTTTGATGACCAGCCAGAAATTAAAAGGGAAGAAGTCGAACTTAACCAGCCTATTATCCAAAAGAAAGCCTCTACAAGTTCCAAACCTTACTATTCTATCGATGAAGGAATCGGAAAATCGTTTTATAGGTGGTTGACCACTACCTGCGGCGGAGGTAAAAATGACAGAGAAGCTAAAAAGTCGCTAAACGAGCTTTGAAGTTTTTGATGAGCAGTACTGGGGATAACGAATCTCAAACACCCTTAACTTATGAACTGATTGATTGTTGTTTAGGGTCTACAACAATAATATTGACATTTTTGACTGTTTTAGACGAACAATGGAAACTATCTTCTTCAGGGGTACTTAATTATGTTAAAGCTATTTCTGATTTAATGGATTATGGAAAATCATTTGGAATCAATGATAATAAATTTAGGTGTTTTACAATCACAGAAGTTTATTTGAGGGGAGCAAAGGAAAATCTGAGAAAGAAGAAACGCCTTGACGGCACGAGAAACTTTGACCTAGAAACTCTCATTGGTCGAGACAGCTGGGCCACTTTAGAAGAAATGGAGGGAGTCATTCCTTATCATATCTTCAAATTCAAAGAAATTGTTAACAAGTGCAAAGTACAACAACCATCACCCAATAAACAAGAGCTTACATTCTGTACTCGTTTCATCACAACCTTTTTATTTTTACGTGTAAAGTGCAGTGGACCAATGACATTTCAATACTTGACTCTAACAATGATCGAAAAAGCAAAGCAGGTTGATGGTTTCATCGACCAGAGGGAGTTCAAAACGACAGGTAAATATCTTTTTGATACTCTCATCTTAACTGAAGAAGTATTTACTGTCTTGGACACATACACAGACTTTGTTAGACCTCTTATGAAACCAAGTTGTGACTATCTGTTAGTATCGACAACAGGCAATCAATATCTATCTTTAACAACTGCAATGACTTTAATTGTACATCAAGCCATAGGAAAGTATATCCATCCAACAAGATATCGACAAATAGTTGAAACAACAAGTGCGGATAGATTATCTCGATCCCAACAGGAGATAATATCAGAGGATCAAAAACATAGCTCTGATGTTTCAAAGGTTTACTACAAAAAGAAACAATCGAGAATAGTCGCCACACAAGGTCGTCAATGCATGGAGAAAATGCTTGGTACTACACGAAAGGATCACCAAGAAGCATGTTCAGGCGTGCTGAGAGATTTAGCTGCCATGTCAAGAAATACAATTGAATCACGACCAATTCAAGACGCAGTTGCTAGTTCAGCTTCTTCAACCTCAACAAATAATCACATTCCAATGATAGTAGATTCAGACGATGACGCATTCGAACCAAGTATTATCGAGGCTCAATGCACTGAAGTGAACAACATCATGCAACGTGTGCAATCAATGTGCTCGACTTCACCTCTCACAAATCTAAACGAGTCAAGAGACGTACAAATGGAAGTCGTAAGGTCAACTGTATCATCTACTCGAAAACGTCCTCAAAACTCTAAGAGTTACGACAAACGAAGAATAACTGAAAGTGTAGAGGTGAAAAAGGAAACTGCTATTAAAGAGACAAGAAAATCTTCTAGAAACATCAAATTTTCACAAGAGGAAGATGAGGAGCTTTTAAAAGGGATACAAAAAAATGGTGAGAAGAACTGGGCAGCCATTATAAAAGACAAAACATTTGACTTTCATCCCACCCTCAAGGACAAGAGACTCGTTGAGGGTACGAGCAGATTCAGCAAAATTTAAAAAGCTTTTGAAAATGTAAATTGACTATGAATTTTGAAGTGTTATTTTAATAGTTAATTAAATATTTGATGGAAATTTATAATAGGCCAGTGTCATTTAAGATAATTATTTTGTTCTGAAATGCAATTCTCTACTTGTATAGGTGCACTTCATACATTCCCACTCTTCATTTTCAAATCTTGAAATTTTGAATTTATTCTCTGAAAAGAACTACTCTAACTGTAGACCACTGGTAGCAAAAAGAAAGCCTGTCGATTTTAGCCTACAATTTATATGATAGCCAAGTAGCCAAATGATTTTTGGAAGACGAAAGTTATTTCTATGAATGACGTAACTGAAAATGGAAAAGGACAGAATAAAATTGTAATTTTTTGACATGCGCACTCAATAAAAAGTGAGAATTTGTCATTTTCAATTCTTTTTAATCAAAATGAACTACTTGAATGAAGACCACTGGTAGGACATATATAGCCTTGCGATTTTAATACGAACTTGCTTTGATAGCCCATAAACCGATAAATTTTGTGGCAATACATCGTTCTTGAATGAGAAAAGGGAATGGGAAGGAATTTTTACTTTGTGACATGCGCACTTGATATAAAGTGAGACTTTGTCAATTTTTTATACTTTTTAATGGAAATTAACTACTTGAATGGAGACCACTGCTAGCACATAGATAGCCTTTCGATTTTAGTACGAGTTTGCTTTAATAGCCCAATAGCCAATAAATTTTATGGCAATGCATCGTCCTTGAATAAGAAAGGGAATGGGAGGGAATTTTTACTTTGTGACATGCGCACTTGATATAAAGTGAGACTTTGTCAATTTTTGATACTTTTTAATGGAAATAAACAACTTGAGTGGAGACTACTGCTAGCACATAGATAGCTTTTCAATTTTAGTACGAACCTGCTTTGATAGCCTAATAGCCAATAGATTTATCAGAGTACAACGTTCATCAAGTGACGTCACTGACAACGTAAAAGAAAATAGGACGGAGATAGGTCTTTCAAGATGATATCATTGTCAATCAAAGTGGAATACAGAAAGAAGCTTTCAATCCGTGTCATGCGCATTAGAAACTTCAAAAGAATGGAATACCTTTTTTTTTTAATATGAAATTTTTTGGGCTACCGGGCTACTAAAGCAATTTCAACCAAAATTTGACTGGCTAACAAGGGGCTGCCCATAGGCTACCATCAACTGTAGCCCATTCTATGAAATATTATCAAAAATGACAAAGTCTTGTGATGTAGCTAATGCGCATGTCACAAATTGAAAGCTTTGTTCTATTCCCTTTAATTCTCAAATAATTTAGAATAAATAAATCTATATGGCAAAAACATTGTGGCATGAGCAATATATTTTTCAATTAACCAACAACGAGCAATTATTTTATTTTTTGACGATATATTTCGATCTATTGATCATCTTCAGGTTTAAAATTCAATAAAAACAAGATTATAAAAATCTCCGATAAAAATGTATATGTTCACATATCTACAGTAAAAACAACCATAAGCTTACAGAAAAAAGTGAGAAATGAAAATGCTACTGCAAAAAAAATATAATATGTAATAAAATTGTTGCTACTAAGGAAAATCCCATGTGACAACAAACAATAAAAGAATAAAAAACTACAATTAAAACTTGACTACTAATGTACGGCTTCTATACTCGTCTTTTGTGTTCAGTTGAGGCTTTAATTGATTAATAAAAAGTGCCTCTAGTGTCATTAAATGGCTTGCCGAACGAGAACTACCTTTCAAAATGGCTACGTCATCCATTGTTAATGAGTGCTGGCATGACGTCATGTGAATGGTAACGGGTGCGTTTTTCCTACCGTGCTCCTTAATTCGGGTGATAAGATGTCGCCGTGTTTGGCCGACATAGCACGAATTACATCGTGGACAGGTAATTTTATAAACTACACCACTTTTTAAGGATTTTTCCACGGAGGACTTCAATGATGGTAGCACTGTTTTTAACTTTTTCAAAGTAAATATGACACGACAAGGGGCTTTCAACTTTCCAAGGTTATATTTCAATTCCTCAGATAATTTTCCCCTGTATTCAACAAAAAACATTTTCGGCTCATCTTCTTCATCTTCATTTTCTTCCACCACAGGAGGTTCTTCTTTTTCAAACAATTTGTTTAAAGTATCTCGTATGATAGAATCAACTAGCGGTTCGGGATATTGATTTCTGTTAAGGATTACTTTAGCACGCTCTAAACCCTCATGGAATGTTTTGTAAGAGCTACATGCTCTGAAAATACGATGAATCATTCCAATAACAACAGATTTTTTATACTTTAATGGAGCAAGAGCGTGAAAATTCATTAGTAAACCAGTATCTGTGTCTTTTGTATACCAAGACGACTCTAACTTATTCTCTGAGCGGGTAATCTTCATATCAAGAAATGGGATTGTACAGCAGTTTGTTTCCCTTTCTACGGTAAACTTCAGCGACGGATGTAGCGAATTTATCTCTTCAAGTTTCTGGTCGATAGCGTTCTTATTTATATCTCGTAGTATATCGTCCATATATCGAGTGTAAAGTACCGCATCGTTACTTATTGCTGCGTCGAAGGTACTCATCCAAGCGTTGGCTAACATTGGGGCTGGTGGACTACCCATTGCTAACCCATCAATTTGTCTGAATAGACCATCATTTGTTGACATTATAACATTCTTGCTACAAACATTTAGCAGTTTCGTAAACGTGTTCTTATTAATAGGTGGTTTTTTTAGCGTACCGTCGTAGAGCAAGTTTGCGCAAACTTCAATGGCTTCGTCGACTGGAACATTCGTATATAATGAGACAATATCAAAACTGACCATCTCTTTGTCATCTTCCAGGACAATTTCAGCTAACTGGTCAGCAATTTCTTTTGTAGATGAGTTGATTTTGCATTCTGGAACAGCAGATAACCAGTTAGCTATTTGTTTTGCAATGTTGAAGTAGGGTGATCCTGGCATAGATAATACTGGTCGAATTGGTATACCGTTCTTATGTATTTTTGCCAGTCCGTATAATCGTGGAGGTTGACTTCCTATCGGCTTTAGTTTTAGAAAGAGAGCGTCAC
Organism: Clytia hemisphaerica; assembly: GCF_902728285.1. Lineage (NCBI taxonomy): Eukaryota > Metazoa > Cnidaria > Hydrozoa > Leptothecata > Clytiidae > Clytia > Clytia hemisphaerica. Next base: position 23,142 of record NW_027104300.1, on the reverse strand, counting down.
TAATTTCATTATCTCTTTTAAGTTTTTCGAGCAACTTACATATCTTTTCCTCTTCCTTTAAAACCGGGTTTTTGGCGTTCTTTCGTGTCGATATAACCTTTTCAAATTGGGGCAAACTCAATATGTCCATTATTTTCTGGTCGTAAGTGGTGATCTTCATCAAACAAATACCTACTCCTTTATCAAAAGGAACCGCCAACAGTTTATTTTCTTTCAGGTAACGTTTTGTAAGGGATAAGTTACGGGTTGTATGTTGTTTCTTGCATTTCTTTATATAAGCCAGTGTTTTTATGTTGATGTCAGTAATGATGGCGTCTTCAACGTTCTTTTCTTTGCAATGGTTTATCAAACCATCGAGTTCAGCAAGAATATCGTTTTGATCAAATCTGTCCAAAATTGAATTCTTAGGACCGAGAGAGAGCGTTTCTAACACATACTTTGGAGGTGTCGAATCAAGTTGGTAACATAGGACGGTATTCTTGACATTAAATAGCGGTTTGTCTTGTCTTGTCTTGGAGCACGGTAGGAAAAACGCACCCGTTACCATTCACATGACGTCATGCCAGCACTCATTAACAATGGATGACGTAGCCATTTTGAAAGGTAGTTCTCGTTCGGCAAGCCATTTAATGACACTAGAGGCACTTTTTATTAATCAATTAAAGCCTCAACTGAACACAAAAGACGAGTATAGAAGCCGTACATTAGTAGTCAAGTTTTAATTGTAGTTTTTTATTCTTTTATTGTTTGTTGTCACATGGGATTTTCCTTAGTAGCAACAATTTTATTACATATTATATTTTTTTTGCAGTAGCATTTTCATTTCTCACTTTTTCTGTAAGCTTATGGTTGTTTTTACTGTAGATATGTGAACATATACATTTTATCGGAGATTTTTATAATCTTGTTTTTATTGAATTTTAGACCTGAAGATGATCAATAGATCGAAATATATCGTCAAAAAATAAAATAATTGCTCGTTGTTGGTTAATTGAAAAATATATTGCTCATGCCACAATGTTTTTGCCATATTGAAAGAGTTTTGTTTAAAAAATAAATCTTACTGAATTTTGTAGCGCTTATGTACTTCTAATCAAAGCTCTGTCCGTTCCTCTGATGCACTGCTCTACCGGAACCTGTTTACTGTTTGGATTGAAATCTGTAGAAGAAATAACGATGCTCTATAATAAGTAGCAAGCACCTCACTAAAAACCGGGATTTTTCATCTCGTTTCTTAACGAGTTCCACTTTGACGATTTTTGGAAAATAGAAACCTTTCAAGTGTTTTGACGCAAATTCGATTTTTTTGCTACTGCAGGAGCTTCGAAAGTTAGAAGTGGCGTCAAAAAATCGAATGTTTAGAGCCCGAAAACCCGGGCTCAAAACATTCGAAAAAGTCGCAAGGTGGAATAGACGTTAATTGCGTAAAAACGCGGGTGACGTCTAGTATAGGCTATATAATAAGGCGAAAATAAAAAAAATGTAGTGTTTCTGAAAAGCAGCCATTTTCTGATCCGGCCGTAGACTATGGGTTCATCTATATAGTTAATGATAAAGAAAAATCAAGTTAACTGTTCAAGCTATCAAACGTCGTTTGATTAGATATTCCCGCTTATAAATCAAGCTTCGTTCAATAGTAGTTGATACATTAGTATTCACGGCTTGCCGCATTTCCGGCCGGCCGCATGAGAGCTTTATTCCTTCACCCGCATCCCGGAAACACTACATTTCTTTACTTTCGCCTAATAACATTATTTTGGTGTGCAGTTCTTTAGTTCCAAAAGTAGAAGTTGTTTATATATAATGAATATTGAAGACTCCTGGATATTCAAACATCTTTAGTTCACTTTGCTTAAAGTTTTAAAACACGAAATTTTAGTACACGTGAAAAAATCAGCATTTCCAGTTTTGAGGATTTCGAAAATCTGGAAGGTGTATGATATCAGCAAAAAGGTGGATATCCAGGGGGATAATTTTTTTTTCATCATTTCATTCATTTCGTCATATTTCGTCAAACCAAAAAAGTCTCCCTTTGTAATAGGCAAAAAATCGGATAGAAAAAGCTGACAAGAAGGGTATTCTTGAAGTGAATCAAACAAAAATGCTTGCTTTCTAAAATGATAAGATCAGATTCAGGAAAGGATATTAATTAGAGGTTTTAACTTTAGCTTGATTATGAAAATGCTTAGAGAGGATTATTACCTTAAGGGAAACAGAGAGTGGGAATTGGAAAAATTCGATTGCATCAAAGCAAAAAACCTTGCACTGTCAAAAGGTGTATTAAAGGGACCCCTCGCTTGTTTGTGATCTCTGGGAAATCAAAAACCCCTAACAACATATTCAAAGAAAATAAAACTTACTGCTAGTTCCTGTAGAGATATCGAAAAATTCCTCTGAAAACAGAATGGCGTCTCCGTCTGACTAAAACTAACACAACCGGGGCTCATTGGGAGTTCTTAAGCCGATACCAATTCTCCATAAACCCGTAACTCGACTCCAAGCAAAGGGTTTTTCTTAGGAGAAGAGCGCGGATTCTAGACTGTTCGAACCAGAGCTTGTCTCTACACTCGTACTGTAATTTTCCGGCGCATTTATGTTGACAACTTGGCGCTTGCTTATTTTTAAAATTTTCCACACTGATTGCAATATAACACAAAAAGCATACAGTGAAAGACTTCTTGAAGAAAAATGTTTCAAATGCTATAAAAAAACCCCATGATTCTTTTTCTTTCAGAAGTCTTTCAATGTATGCTTCTCTTGTTGAGCAAACCTGGCCTTTTGCGTGTCAATGGTTTTTTGCTTTGATGTTATCAAAAGTTTCCAACTCCCACTTATTGTTTCCCTTAAAGCAACTTCCCTCATTCGCAAAGCAAGCTCCTTTTCCTTATCTATCTTATGGGAAGACCATTTTTCCTTGATGCAGTCAACAATACCTTTACTGTCGATCTTCTTTTTATCTGACCTTTGCTTTCGAACTTTTTTTTGGTTTCTGCAACCTTTCTTGCGTCTCTGACATAGATTCCAAAGCTCTCTTTCTCATTTCCAAGCCTTGTTGTTATGATTCTTTCATCTTTCTCGTCTCTTCGTCTCTTTGCTCTTTAATGTCGAAGGATGTCTTTTCTCAGTCAAGGAGATCTTGGAGGAGATTATCTTTCTCGCTGTAGTCGACCTCAACCCCAGATCCCTTGAGCTCTGCATTCATTATTTTTCTTTTTGAACGCTTAACGATCTGCCTAATCTGTCCTTGACTGTCCTGATTTCATAAATTTCATCACCAAGAAAAAGCTCATTCATTTTTGAAGACACTTTTAGCCATTTAGCCTTTCGCTCTTGTGTTTGTTTTTGTGTATTAAAAGTTGACAAGAAAGTGTTTCTTTAAATAGGGCGATATCTCGTGCATCGTCTTTTTCTTTGGTGGCTTTGTTGGTGTTATGGTCGGTGTAGGAGAGGATTAACAGGTGGCAGACGGCTTGGTTGCATTGGGGATGGTGGATGTTGGAATTTTAAAAGCTTGATGAAATGGTTTAGGTTTGGTGGTAGCGGGTATTCATTTGGCAGGTTTAGTTGTGATAGTGGCGTTGGAAGAGGCATACATTTTTCTTTTGGTACAATTTTTTTCCGGGGAGGAAATTGAGTGGCTTAGTGGCAATGATTGAAAAAGGTTTGGCGGCAGCAAAAGAAGTAGAAGAGATGGATGGGGGGAGATGTAAATAGCCTTTTCCATAGGTTGTGGTGATGATAGTTAAGTGGTAATCTTGGTGGTAGGTCTTTTTTGGCATGTAACGAAGACAGGGTGTAGTTTTTTGGCTTTGGTAACCTTGTTGGATGTAGACATTTTGTTGACACTAAAAATGAAAAATAAAACTTACAATTATGTGCCCTTTGATGTATGAAGAAAAAAAATTATAGTCAACACTACATCTTCTGTTGATAAACAACTTCATAAGTACTTACACTTCAAGGCTCTGTAACTTTCTTTGATCCAAAAGGACGACCACCTTCAAGATTCTGCAAGAAGCAAATGTTTAGAAAATTAAAAAAATCCACAACTGGGTCTCCACTTTCGATGTTTGACCCTAACCGACTCTGTCCTTATCGCTTGACCTTAGCTTGGCCAAAACAACTCTTAGATCCTAACCGATTTCTATGACGTGAGATTGGCATATTTCAAGTAATAGACCCAGACTCCAAAGTACAACGTACAGGTCAAATTTCACGGGACAGAGTTAGCATTGAGATTTGGGCTCTAGCCCGCGAAAATCTCACGTAATAGATTCCGTATGTAATATATAGCTTCTTGTTTACCACGCTATTGATATAAAAAACACCCCTATAATAAACTTTCTGAAAAACCCTGCTATTCTGAATTTGCAATCGCGAAATTGAAGGCACCGTTGTTAACAAAACTTTGAAGAAAAAAAATAAAAAAGTAATAAACGGTAGCTTACATAATTATAGAACTATGACAATGGCTGTCTGGTTAAATACCATACTGATCAAAAATTTGCCATAATTCTCATGTTGAAATGATGGGTCAAATCTACTGATGCCGATTCACATTCTGCATTTTGAACGTACACAATCTGTACACATCTTAGTAGGAAATACTTCATTGGATTTATCCCCAAGTAAGTCAATCCACGCTGTGATTAAGTGTTCTAAGATAAGACAAAGATTCATTATATAAACAACTAAAATAATCAATGACTTAACCCTATTTGTCCTAGGAGGGGGGGCTTTTTCTGTTCGGGGTGAAACTATTGTCAAAAGGTCCCGAAATAATAGAGCTTTTGGGATGAAATTCTCTGTATGTAAACTTCTAACTTTTATTTAGCTTGAAAAAAAAATTGACAACTAAAAATTTTCACACCTTGAGCATGATGACATTTCTGGCAGTAAGGTGTCACAAAAATTCACATTTTTCCTATACAAATTTATTTTTAATGTCAAATATATCGTTTAAACCGTAATTTTTATTGAACATTTTAGACTCAGGGAACTTTTTTTAAAGCCTTTGTTAGAATACAATAGCTATTCAAAAGAACAAAAGGAAAATTTCGGTTTTTGCTCACTTTGAGCATGATGAGTGAAGTCATCAAAAAATTTGTGTCAAAAGTTACTTTATATGACAAGGGTCTTGTGTGGCAAACTTCATCAAAAAGACCAACTAGATCAAAAGTTAAGGGGTGGTACAGGAAAAGCCCCCCCCCTAGTTTTGAACCGCCCCTAAAAGTATGAATAGGGTTAATTGATACCATAAGTTGTCTTAATGTCGACAACCCCCTTCGAATGGATGGATGAGAGAAATGGAAGTGAAAGGATGGAGGATATCGCTGATCAAAAAAGTCATTTTCTTCTCTGGCTGCTTAAAAGTAGTAAAGAAATATATTTTCATCAGTGATTCTTCTGATCTTCTTATTTTTGTTATTTCTAAACGCTTAAGCGTGACGGATATTTAGGAGGGGGTTTGATTGGCAGGGATTCGTTCAGCGAATGGCCTAATCCCACCATTTTTTAATCAAGAATGATGCAAAAGTGACCAAAACAATTACCATGGCAAACCAAAAACAGCCAATGCAAATACTTAATGTCCGTATATACCGGCCCAATTAATACTCAATCCTAGATTCAGTTTTTAAAACAAAATTTAATATGTAAAAATGTTCATTTTAGTATCATCTATGTATTCAAAAAATCTTCTGGAACCTTTCCCTATAAACTCCCACGCTGGACCCACTGGGGAAGGGGGTTAAAGCGCCAACTAAATATTAGCTCTAGTCGGAGAAAAGACATTTGACAAAGTCTTCAAAACTCGAAAACTCTTCTTTGGCCGCAAAACGTTGACAAATTTTACCTTCAGTATTTTGGGAATCTACATATTGAATGCTGACCTTATTCTATGCAATATTGATTGAGTCTTCTTTATCACTGAGCACTACCATTTGTGTGAGGTTGAGCACTGAAGTTTCATCCATTTTTTATTAATTTTATTCAATTTTTCTTTCTTAAAATGTAACCAAGAAAATAATGGTGAAAGCACAGAAAGATTGCCAAACATACTAACTAGCTTGTTGCTGGAAAAAACCATGGCAAATTGATTAGAAGAGTCGAGCGAAGCCTGTGTACTACGATGAACGAGTGTAATACCAACAATAGCACGCAGATTGGAGAAGAATTACTTCTTCACGTCAATGAGTCAATAATATTTACTAATTTACCCTTCAAGTACTAAACTTAAATTTTAAGGTTCGACCCAATTCCCTGGCATTTCTTTAAGGTTCGAGCTATATATTTGCCAGATGTTGACATATGCCGACAACGATTTTTTGGAGCGATTTCAAATTCTCATGTCGGCAAAAACCAACACCGACATCGGCAAGAAATGAAAAGTGCTCATGTCGGCATATGCCGATATCGGCACAGAAGGGATGAAAACTGGATGTATATTAAGAGATGGATGAAATCATGACTCTGAGGAAAATTTAAAAAAATGAGCCGGGCTACTCAACTGAAATGACGATGACTAAGACACGAGATTTTGTCAAATCGAACAGTTAAATCAAAGAAAATAAACGATAGACTGACTCTGGGAAATTAAATACATAAGTTGATTTGGACATTTCAACAATTTTAATTTTCCCAGTATTCATCAAAAAGCAAATTAATTCTCAAAAATACATCGCCAGTAATCTTTTTCTACGAACTCGGTAAGGAGCAATTAAGATGTCACCCACAGGGCTGCAAATAAGCGTCGGTCATCGGTCAATGTCCGACTGAAAAAGCTATTTGACCGACTGAAAGTCTTTTGTGTCGGTCATGATGTCCGAATGGAAAAAGAAATAAACCATTAACTTGAGAGTTGAAAATAAATCTCTTACACCCCTGTCTCTTACTTAGCCTATTCTTTTAATACTCGCTTCCTTTGTAGCTTTCAGGGTGTTTCTAAGTTAACTTTTATCGACTTGCTTTCTTCGTTACTTTCTTTGTTGTTTCTAAGATCACTTTTATCAACCCGCTTTCTTATTGTAACTCTTTAAGGGTGTTTCTAAATTACTTTTGTCAACTTGCTTTCTTCGTAACCTTCTTTGTTTCTAATATCACTTTTATCAATTTGCTTTCTTTGTAACTTTCAAGGGTGTTTCAAAGTTAACTTTTATCGACTCGCTTTCTTCGTAACTTTCAAGAGTGTTTCTAAGATCACTTTTATCAATTCGCTTTCTTCGTAACTTTCAAGGGTGTTTCAAAGTTAAACTTTTATCGACTCGCTTTCTTCGTAATTTTCAAGAGTTTTTTGAAGACCATTTTCATCAACTTGCTTCCTTAATAACTTTCAAGAGTGTTTCTAAGTTAACTTTTATCAACTTGCTTTCTTCGTAACTTCCAAGGGTTTTTCTAAGATCACTTTTATCGAATCAATTTCTCTGTTATATACAGTAACAAACTGTTCAAAGGTAGCTTTTATTTTTCCTACTCGCTTTCTTCGTAACTTTCAAGAGTGTTTCTAAGTTAACTTTTATCGACTCGCTTTTTTCGTAACTTTCAAGAGTGTTTCAAAGTTAACTTTTATCGACTCGCTTTCTTCGTAACTTTCAAGAGTGTTTCTAAGATCACTTTTATCAATTCGCTTTCTTCGTAACTTTCAAGGGTGTTTCTAAGTTAACTTTTATCAACTCGCTTTCTTCTTAACTTTTAAGAGTGTTTCTAAGTTAACTTTTATCAACTCGCTTTCTTCGTAACTTCCAAGGGTGTTTCTAAGATCACTTTTATCGAATCAATTTCTTTGTTATATACAGTAACAAACTGTTCAAAGGTAACTTTTATTTTTCCTACTCGCTTTCTCCGTAACTTAAAAAAAAATATACACTGAATGACCGACAGGGTTTTGAGTTTGACCGACAGGATTTCATTTCTGTCGGACATGATGTCCGATTGACTAAAAATATTTATTTGCAGCCCTGCACCCAGGTATCAAAGAAAAAGGACAAACAATTATGATCACTAAAATAAATATAACATATTTTAATTATCTAGCTATAAAAAAAATTATAAAGAAGGTATATCTAAGAATGAGGAATTTGACATAAATATTCTGGGCTATGTTATCTTACTGAAAATCGAAGCCTTGATAACAAGTATAAAACATACTAGTGTAGAAAATCTATAACAAGTAGCCCCCAAAAAAATAATTTCATTCACTATTTACAAACAAAAAGATACGTAGGGTTCTGGGGGGGGAGAAACTTTGGCAAAATCGGTAACTAGGGTTTGCACAGAGACGCGGTCCCTTTTTGATTTCAAACGTCTCAAAGGACGAAAAAAAATTCTTCAGAGGGTCGTAAAATTGAGAAACCTTCTCCAAATGGGTAATATTTTAAAGAGAATTTGGTTTCAGAAAGATCTTTCTGAAGTTCAAGATTTGAAATTAGACTCGGTCAATTTCATCATTTCACAAACCCAGTCCGACCGTGTAAAAAAGAAAAGTATTACAAAATTGGACCCAAAACTTAGGTGGTGTGACCTTAAAAAACCTAATTGTCGTTTCAACAAAGTTGCTCCAATATTATTTATCAGCAAAGATGAGGAAGGGTTTTCGAATTTCCGAAGAAAAGCTAAAAGACACGATTTTGACAATTTGATGTGAAGCCAGATAAAGCCCTTGACGGGTTAAAAATGCTTCTCGGCTTTCTTTGCAGAAAAATCGTCAGATAATATTTTCAAACGTTTCAATTAATTAAGATGGATGAGGAAAGATTATCGAATTTCCGATGAACATACATTCTCAATGTGTTTCAATTTCACCTCTAACGAGACCGTTAACTCAAAAGTTGTTTGATGTGTTCTGGAGTCCTTGTGATAAGATTGGTTGGTATATTAAATGTTGTGGTTAGACTCTGATAAAGTTCTCCATAAGTTTCTTCTATTGAACGCAACCCCTTGCTTCGTATCGATTCCCTGTAAAAAAGAGTTTATGATTTTAAGGCTACTTCTAGACGATGTTATCGTCCGTTACAATGAATGATAGTAAATAAAGGCGGGAAAATATGGCGGTATGGCGTTATGGCGGTTACGGAAAAAATCGGCGGGAGAGTTTCGAAGAAACGGACGATACCAATTTGGCATAAAAAAGATTTTGCGGTTTTGCTTGGACTAACCAGTGAGACTGGTTAGTAACTCCGTGGTGAAAATTGCCTAAGTTTAAAGGCCGAGCTTGGTTCAAACGAACAAAAACACGCTGGTAGAAGCACAAGGCAACATGGCTGTGGCTTTTCTCTGAAAACAGAAAATCCAGCTCATTATGGATTTTTTCTTCTTGGTTCATTTGTTTTATTGAGACTTCAGGATAACTTAGTTAAGGGAGTACTCTTTCCTCAAGTAAGTATGCATCTTAAGAAGCTGTTTTAAAATGATTTTTCAACTGAAGTCAACAGCAAAAAGACACAGAAAAAACTATACAGTAAGGTAAGTCACTTTGTGTATTTATTATGAATCTTAGGAATCACAGGCAGTGTTTCATTAAATATGTGAATGCCCTCATATCTCCACTCTTAATAGTTATTTCCATCTGGTGTTAGCAGTTCTTTGACAACTTGAAAAATTTCAAACAAAGTTTATTGTGGACTTTTAAAACTGCTTTTACCACCGTACGACAACTTTCACAGTTCCTCAAAATTTGGGACTTCTCATTTTGATTTGAATTGTCGAGAAGTTCATTACCTAGTTAAAAATTCATGTTTTAGGTATACTCTGTAAAAATTATCAGATTATTATTCTAAATTTTTTTAGGTAAGCTATTAAATCAGAAATTGAACTGTTGTTGGATGCATGGGAAAATAATGAGAATGTTTGTCAGTAATTTGCAGAGAGCATGATACCGAAATGAAATATTTGGCACAGCATCCTGGATCTTTGATATTGAGACAATATTTCAATCGACGTTCTGGGTATATATAAGTTGAGATTATGACTTGGAATAATTCAGTTGACGTCCTCGTACAATTTGAGATCGAGACTTGGAATATTTCAGTTGACGGTTGACGTCCTCGTACAATTTGGGATTTTAACTTGTAATATTTCACTTGACGTCCTCGTACAATTTGAGATTGAGACTTGGAATATTTCAGTTGACGTCCTCGTACAATTTGGGATTATAACTTGTAATATTTCACTTGACGTCCTCGTACGATTTGAGATTATGACGTGGGATATTTCACTTGACGTCCTGGTAAAATTTGAGATTATGACTTGGAATATTTTACAGACGCCCTGGTATAAATTGAGATTGTTACTTATGTGTTATTATGACTTAAAACTTTTCACTTGACGTCCTGGTATATTTTGAGATTATGACTTAGAAAAATTTACTATAATATCATGGTACTGTCGGAGAACAGTTTAGAATCATTTTTTTATCATGATTGAACTACTTATTTATCAGTTATTTTATATCAGAATTCTAGTGTCATTTTAAATCTGCCTTAGGGTTTTTACTGATTGCTATTTTTCCATTACAGTACTGTAAGCTTTATAATTTCTGGGGATTTCTTAACATGGATGATTCTCTTTTCATGCTCTTTTCAACGTCTCTAAAACTTTTTGGGTAGAAAAGAAATTCAAGCTCAGATTCATAGCAAGATCGACATACTGCAAAAGCTTTTTACAATTTACAAGCTGGAACTTTTTTACTTTCCGTGCAAAAATTATCATGAGAATTTTCATCCACTGTGTTTTTTATCAACAGGAAAGTCACAAATTGCAAGCATTTTATACTTTCAATAATTTTCATCTGCTTTTGTCATTGAGCAATGGTGGTGGGGAGAAGATACTAGAACTTTTTATTTTCTTAAAATGGACTTTTTATATAAAAGGAAAAATAATAATGATTATAATCAATCCTCAGGCAAAAAAATACAAACCAACAAACTTGCATGATTTCATGTTTTCGATGTTTTTTAAGGAATTTTATAAAGTTTAGCTAGATATTCTTGTTGCAAAGGAGTTATAAACTTATTTAAAAAATGAATTGATAAAAATTTGTTATTCTTAGAAAAGAAGGTGTAGTTCCAAGAAATTTAAAGGGAATAAAAAGGAGAGGGTATCCAAAAAGAAAGATATTATTTCTTGGAATCTCAGTTTCTCTCTCCCGCCAGTTTTCTTTTTGTTTTGATTTTTTCGAATACCGAACACGGCTGGCCTCGCATACAGAAACTCAAATTCATACGATTTGGCTGATTTTGTATTTTGCGCCAAAATCGTATAGTCTAAGACTGGCAACTCTACCGACTGTAAACTCTTTTCGGTAAAAAAATCTGTTTGCGAATTTTCTTCGGCTTTGGGCTTTTTTCTTAGATAGTGATTCGTCTTAGACTATAACATAGTCTAGGCTACTTCCTGCAAAAAAAGCTTCGCGTATCAATTTCCGGTGCCGGTGGAGGGCAAAAAGTTAGATTTTTAAGTAATCGGACAGTACATAAATAATTTACACTTTTGCTTTCAATCAACAGAAAGGGGGAGATGCGTGGTTTTTAGGAGGTAATATGAAAAATTGACGTGACTAGACACATATTTTTATAAGCAACCAAGATATGTGATCTATATATGATATTCCTAAGATATGAATCAGCCCTGGAATCAGCTAAAAATAATTTTGCTTTCCCTTAAAGGAAAATCGCATACGATAGCCCTTGACCCAACCCAATATGGTATATAAACTTAGGGATCGTCATTAAAATCTAGAATACTAAGCAAATCCAGCCCTGAACCAAAAATCTGGGCTTTCTTATAAAACAAATCGTATCTTAGTTAGAAAGGTTTAGAGGGAGAATGTATGAGGATCAGAGTTTAAAACAAGGATAACATTATACCTGTGTCCGAAAAAAAAACATGCACAATCTGTGATATATCTTTTATATTTTTCTCTTCAGTCTTCTCTTCACTTTGTCTGTTAAAACTTGAGTCTACTTCTGCATGAACTTTGCTTTCTCATCACTCTGATGACGTTGAGTCTGGTGAAGTAGACTATCGCCATATTGGAATTCTTCACTTTCGTTTTCAAAATGTATATCGTTAAAAAATACATTTCAAAACCCCATTAGAATTATAAGCTATACTAAATACACAAAAATACCTCCCAATTGTCATACTTAACCGGGCGACTGCATGACGGTGGGCTTGTGGATTTATCAAGCATAGTGCGGAAAGTGGCCTGACCCCCCCCCTCCCCCCTTTTTGGCATCCCCCTAACCTTCAAAATGCCTATCCCCCAAGGATTTTGGACAAAATTAGCTAACAAATATATGGTGAAATATCTTAGAGAGAAAGCAAAATAATAAACTTCTTTCTTCTTTTTGACATAACCTGTGCCTGAAAATAATCTACAATATATATGTAAGCCCCCTTCTTAAACTATCCCCCCTTCCTTTTGCTAGCCCCCCCCCCTTTTTTTCATGAAAATTTCTGATCCCCTCCCTTCTTCAACTTTTTGGAAGGTGTCCACTCCCCGACGATGTCAAAATTTAAAGTATGTTAACTATGACATTTCTTGTGATTATCTCAACCCTCGCTCACTCAGCTTCGTTTTCATTTGTTAGTACTTAGTTCTCTTAATTTGTCTAGTGTGGAAGATGGTTTAGGCAGAGTTTAAATAGATTTGCTAGTTAGTATCAAGATTGAGTCCTAAACAACAAGTTTAATAATAGTTTGTTCTAGGTAAGTAAGTACAATACCTTATTTTGTCCTGTCTACATGCTAAGATATAGGATACAAACTCGCACACTCATAATCATGGAAACCTCAAAGAAAAGCCTACAGTAATCGAGGCAAGGCCCTTCCCCTTCCATATAAAAGGTGATGAGCAAAAACCTCAAGTCCCAATGAAAACTAGTACAAGTACGTTTCGTAAAACGGGTAGTTAAAGGCAAAACAAGATCATTAACTCTCAGAAAGAATGAAACTCAAACCTCAGCCTTGTAGCTCTTAGCAGCTCCAACTGTGGTAAATTCAAACTATCAGGATTTGCCAGAAATTGATCAAACATCCCCTAGAAAGAAGAAGAAGTCAATCACTGAGCTTTACATAAGCCATGAGGTCACTTTTTTAATCACAGAAAACCAAAATCTTTGGTCAGAGTTCTTTCGAAAGTAGTACCCTAATGGTAACACTACTCAATAGCGGTGTTATACACCGACAGCGCTAGATCTACTTTTCTTTGAACAATTATGATGTAGCGGCGTTTCGCGTTAGGAGAACCTTTAACACTTCAATGGCTTCTTTGCGGGTACCAATTTCAAAAATCACCAATCAAAGATGGAGGGTATAGCTTAGTCCAGGGTTTATAAAGGTTAACGGATTCAAATCATAAATCATGTGGTTTTATAGTGAGAAGAAAAGTCCTTCATTGAATCTTTCTTTTCTCGAAATAAAAGATACGGTTTTAATAATTCGATGTGAAGACCTGGACGGGTTAAAAATGTTTTCTTTGCAGAAAATCGTCCGAAAAACATTTTGTAATTTTACCATTGTGCTTTTAACGGTTTGTTGGTCTATCGTTTCACCCTATGAAAAAGAAGGATTGGAAAATGAGGAGGCAGTCAAAATCAATAATGAGCAACAATCTAATAGATGGTTTAATTGTCTGATATTTATTAACAAAATCTTACAAGGTTTTTAGTGGCTTCACAAAGTGTTGCCAATGTCGAGCGCTCCAATATGAATTCTACTTGCTCCTTTTGCTAAAGTCTCTACGTGAATGGCAATCTATGGAAGAAAAATAATATGTAAATAGGGAAATCTTTGCTTTTTTATATGCCCGTACGTGGGACATAAGACGAAAGGCGGGAGGTGGAAAAATTCATTTTTACCTTTGTTTAATAATACTGTGTAAAGCAAATGATATATTTTATATGTTATCCATTTAGATGTAGCGCATCACACTTTTACAGCCTATTAAGGTTATTAAGAACAATGCATTAAATATACCTGTGTAGAAAGAACGTCCAATTTGACATCAGTGAATTCGAATACACCTAAACACGTCTCCACATTGTGTAAACAATTGATCATGTAAGTAGCCGAGTCAGCAGAATTCATTCTATTAGCTGCAACCATACAACATTGAAGGAGAGGATCCAGAAGACAATTCATAATCTAGACCATAGAAATGTTTAAGGACAGTTAGACCAGTTGAGTATTAATTTACAGCGACCGTGGTGCAGTATTAGAGCATCCGGCTACGGTGCGCAAGGTAATGGGTTCAATGCTCGGCCGGGTCATATCAAAGACTTCGTACTCTCAGCTTGATGCTCAGAAATTAAGAGCCTCCTCGAGGGTGAGTGAAGCAATCCAGGGAAAAAGGGTGGCGCCTTCCCTTACCTCCGGGTACATAGCTATCCAAAGAGGAGCCTTCGGGTCACCTCCAACTGCGGTCACAGACGCACTTATTAATTCATTCGAATTAAAGGCAGTAGAAAGCTGTGACGCAAAATGGATTATACACATCAATCAGCACACGTTCTTCAGATTTCGGTGAACTTATGCAGCATTTTAGACGGAAAAGCCTCTTTATAACACTGATTGGTGTAGCTTAATTAAGTGGTTATCAATAACGTCAAAAGTTGGACCACTTTAATATGAATCCAAAAATCTGGGGTAGAGAATATATGTGAATCATTGGTGTTGTGTAGAAATGGAAAGAGCATCCGTATTAGCCTATTGACTGCATTCTAATAATCTACAGGTTTTTTATAGGAACAGACTATATAAGAACATAAGGCTTCGATGGCCAAAATGTTAAGAACATGTTAAGAACATTTTAAGGCTTTGTTGACTCTAAAACACCCAATTTCTTAGGAAAATGGACAAAAATGAGAACATGTTAAAAGTACATTTTCAGGCTTAAAACTCAAAAAGTTAAGAACATCCAAAGGCTTCAAAAATTTTGGATGTTCTTATAAAAAACGTGTATTTGATATGTAGGTATAAACATACTTTTTCATAGGCAGATTGTTGTTCAGACACGGAAGAAACAGCTGTATCATGACTAGACAACACTTCTTTTAGCAACGATAATGTCTCGTTTACCACTTGTGATGGGGAAAGGTCTGGTGGCGGTAGATCCATCTGAATAAATGGAAAATGTATATTGAAATGTAAGATAACAAGCAACATGCTGAATGGACCTACCTAATGATTAACATCAGATGAAAATAAGAAAAAAGTTACAATAATTGTACAAAAATTCAGAATGGAAAAATAAAGCTTGTGTGTTGAATAATGTAAAATGGTAAAAAGGAATTTCCCCAAATACGAAAATCACTTAAACCATTCAGGCCCAAAAGACCTTTTAAGCTGTTTTTGGCCCAAATTTGCCCAAAAAGATTTTTCCTTAAAAATTTGGCTCCGTCACATTTTGGGCATTGCCATTTTGCATCATTGTGCAAAAAATCAGAAAAAACTAATGAAGTCAACATTGGAGAAAAAGCTATATTTCTTATTTGGTTAAAGGGAATTTCCCAAAAATACATAAATCCGTCTTTTAAGGCGAATAAAAATTTCCAGGAAAAACCACTTCAGCCCATTTCTTTACCGAATCTGCCTTCCATCTTGTACAAAAAATCAGAAAAAAGTAATGACCGGATTTTACACAAAGTCCAAAAAACCCATTTTTAGGCAGTTTTTGGCCCAAATTTACCCAAATATATTTTTTT
>NW_027104300.1:0-6817 GCF_902728285.1 Clytia hemisphaerica | reverse complement strand
AAGCCAAACGGACAGTACCAATAGAACGTTCGATTGGGATCGAAGTAATCGATGATGATCGATAATAATCAAAGGCTGCCAGTGACCAAACTATTAATTTTATCAGTAATAAAAAATACTCACTTGACCCTCTATCTATATTATGGCATTTTCTTTTACCATTTTCGATTTGTTCAATCAATTCGATTACCTTCAATCATGTCCAGTTAGGAACATTTGGCGAGTTCCTGTACGCGGCCGCAATCAAAAAAATCATAACATCACTCATTAAAAAGTGGCGTTTGTACAGACCCATAGCCAGGTGGTGGTGTCTATTTTTGCATTTCAAAAAAGTTACTCGGTAATACTTTGGGGGTGGGGTGTGTATTTTTCACTCTCCAAGCAAGTACAGGATACTATTTGGGTACTTTTTCACAGAATTTTGCTGTTTTTCAATAAAAAAACTAGTTTGTTGTAGTATTTTGACTTTTTTCAAATATTAATTTTTTTGATTTGAAATTTTTTTAATCGACAATTTTTTTTGATTTTTTTGAGAAATTTTTTGATTTTTTTGAAGACAAAACTTCCAAAATGGTCAAGAAGTGTGTGATGAAAATCAAAGGAAAAAAGCTTCGACTCAGTCTGACTCCTTCATTGATAGTTTGCTTGAATTATCTGTCAATTTCAGTCTGAAAAACTAACAATAGTACCCCTCTCTTGGTCTAATCTGTAAAATTTAAGATTTTAGGGGTGGTGTCCCTATTTTTTACAGCAAAAATGAAGTAGTACCCGGTACTAAATATGGGTGGGTGGTACCAAACAAAAGTACCCTGCCTCTCTACCCCCTGGGGAAGTAGCAATGTTTTGGTTGTTTTCGATGTTAACCTTTCCACCACACTGTTTTTTATATTTTCACGTTGTCCCCACGCAACATTTTTGACAAAATGGACATGTTCGGTTATTTTGTCATAACTCAAGAACTAGAAATCTTTTGATAAAAAATTAGCTATCCCTGAAAAGTTTTTTTCCTCATTTTTCGGTAATGTCACTTTCTTGGTATTTTTCACTTCCTATGCAAAACAAGCTAGATGCTGAATGGACCTACCTGATGATGAAAGTTAAATAGCAATGCGAGGAGAAAAATAAAAAAAATCAGTCAGAAAATATAGCGTCTAGCAAAAATGCATAACGCAAAAAATTCAGCATTGATTGTTGATGGGGGGAGAGGAAAGGGTTGTAAGGAAAAAATAAATAGAAAGTTCTGGTCGCAAAAATCAGTTTTATTGACAATTGAATCATGCTTGATGGTGAGCATTGTTATCAATAATGTTTTTGTGTAAAAAAAAGATGATATAAGGAAAAAATCCAATGAAAATCTGCAAAAACAGCGATTTCCGGCATTTTCCACCAGAAGAAATTTTTCTCAAAAATCGAACTCGGCAATGTTTTGAGCATTGCGAATACGCATCTCTCTGCAAAAAATCAGAAAAAACAAAAGATGAAAATTTGAGGAAATGTCAAAAAACCGGTTTTTCCGGCATTTTCGGCCGGAAAAGAATGTTTTTCGAAAATCAAGCTTTGTCACATTTTAGGTATTGTCATTTTGCATCAGTGTGAAAAATTTCATAAAAAAATATAAAGTACAGCTCGAGAAATTCAAGAAATACTGTCTTTCCAGCGAAAATAGGTTGTTCCGGAGATTTTTAAATAGATCCGGCTTCAAAATTCAATTTTATTGAAAATTGAAACATGCTTGATGGTGGGCATTGCTATTGATAATGTGTCTGAATGAAAAAACAACCATTTAAAAGGAAAAAGCCCAATGAAAACCCAGAAAACGGCGATTTCCGGGATATTTCAGGCATTTTCCGCCGGAATAGAATTTTTCTCAAAAATCGGACTAGGCCATGTTTTAGACATTGTTAATACGCATCTTTGTGCAAAAAATCAGAAAAAACTAATGATGAAATCTCGAGAAAATGCCAAAAAACCGGTTTTTCCGGCATATTTCCGGCATTTTCGGCCGGAAAAAGTACGTTAATTGAAAATCAGGCCTGTCATATTTAGGTATGCCATTTTGCATCAGTGTGCAAAATTTCATGAAAAAATATAAAGTACAGCTCGAGAAATTCAAGAAATACCGTTTTTCCGGCGAAATATAGGCTTTGTTCCGGCGATTTTTAGAAAGTTCCGGCTCAAAAATCACTTTTATTGACAATTAAACCATGCTTGATGGTGGGCATTGCTACAAATAATGTTTTGTGTGAAAAAAAAACAACGAAATATAGGAAAAGTCCAATGAAAATCTGCAAAAAAAACGGCGATTTCCGGGATATTTCCGGCATTTCAGCCGGAATAGAATTTTCTCAAAAATCGGACTAATCCATGTTTTAGGCATTGCTAATAGCATCTTTGTGCAAAAAATAGAAAAACTAATGATGAAATCTCGAGAAAAGCCAAAAAAAAAACGGTTTTCCGGCATAGTTTCCGGCATTTTCGGCCGGAAATGAATTTTTTCGAAAATCGGGCTCCGTCACATTTTGGGCATTACCATTTTGCATCTTTGTGCCAAAAATTAGGAAAAACTAATGAGCCATTCCCGAGAAAAGCTAGTAACGAACGGACGAACGAACGAACGAACGAACAGAGGTTAATTTATAGGACCTCCACCGGGGTAGGTCCAAAAAAGTGGGGGAAGTTCAATTATTCTTTCTTAGTATACATATAACTTACCCTGAAGCCAAGCACCAAAAATTGAGCATCCAAAAACACTACTCTCACAATGGTTTCCAAACATCAGTCACTTTTCTCAGAAATCAGTGTTTTTCCGTCCGCCATTTTGAATCAGTGTTTTTCTTCGAAAAGTACTGACTCACCACGTGATCATAACATTACATCATTACATATCAACGGAAAGCTTAGATTCTCTACTTTCTTTCTCTTTTTTTTGAACGATTACCAAGCAAGCCAATAAAAGATATGTACGGCATTCAGGGTGAAAGGTTAAATAGTAAGAAACTTAAGGGAAACCATCCAGGATCCTGCCATTCTATAACTCAGCAAAAACTAAATGACACTTGTAGTAAACTTAAATTTCTTACCATTTCCCATCGAAAACTACCAAAAACATAGCTATATACTTCCCCCAAAGCTGGAGACCAAAACAAATTATCTTCCAAGATTATGGCGCCCTTTTGGATCTATTGTTAAGACCATCTAAAATGTGGAAAGAGTTGCGTAAATACAAATGCACCCGCTGCTTCGAGGGTGGTAATGCCAAAACGCCCAATATGATCTTCCAAAAGAAGGCAAATTAGTTGCCGCGCGAGTTACGTCATACAACGGCATACAACGAAGCGTGTTTCAATGAATATCATTAAATATAAGAATATCTTATGTGCTTACCTTCAGTAAACTTTGAGTGCTTCATTGAAAATGAAGAAGGTAAGAAGATAGAAAATGCGCAGGATAATTTTCATTGTAACAGTTTGGTCAATCATCGCTGAAAGTTTGAAAAAGTTTTTCCGACGCAAAAAAAAATTTCAGCCAATTAAAAGCACAGTGTGCTTATACTTACTATGTTTCCTACACCATCTAGGTTAAAAAAAGTGCGAAAAGACATGATGTTATAATTTTTTTGATTGCGGCTGCGTACAGGAACTCGCCAAATGTTCCAGACCCGATCAATCGAACTTGTCGAACCAATCGAACTAATCGAACCAATCGAACAATTGAACTAATCGAACTCCATCGAACGATTAAAGTTCGATTAAAAAAATTAATTGAGCCTAATCGAACACTCACAATTTTTGAAGCAAAAGCAGTTCGATTAGTTCGGTGATATTAAATCCTCACATATCTTCCCTCGCTTGCAAAAACTTTGTCCTGGCACGCGATTGCCATTTCGACAGTTCCCAGACTTAACAGTACCCGGATATTTGTCTATCCGGAATAAAGTCTGTAGCCCCTCTGTTGCGATTTCGCGCGCGGCCGAGTGGCGGAATACTACGCCCCAACAAACCATCTCTGGCGCTAAAAGGATACAGGAAAAGTGTGTAATCTGTTATCGGAAGTAATTTCCCGATTTACATTCCGAATTTGGCTTTGAAAAGAAGCTAGTATACGGTGGCATGGCGGAGCAGCACAAAACTTGTCGAACAAAATTGGTTTATCGAACTGATTGAACCGAAACCCATTGATCGAACTTAATAGACCTTTTCGCCTTTCCGTCCGCCATCTTGAATTGTATGCAAAAATACAGGAACAAAAATGCCGTGGTTGGATTTAGTTGGAATGTATGCAAAATATATGCAAGTTTACACAAAGATTAAAAAGACAACAAAGCATCTTATAAATAAATATTATAATCATTAGAACAATAAAAGATGGAATTTCTTAATCCAAAAGGAAATATTTACAGAACAACAAAAGCCTTTTAGGAATTTGTTCTTAACCCTTTCCGTGCCGATGTCGTATATATCCGACATGCAAATTTTCACTCTACTTGCCAATGTCGGATATATCCGACATCAAATTTTTTTACCTAATTGCCGAGGCCTTTAAAAAAGAGGGAGCTCTATTGCCGAGAAATCAGCTTTTGGGAAAATGGTTTTTTTATTTTGCAATGTCGTATATATCCAACATAAAAAATCCACTAGTATAGTGACGTATATTAAGTGCTCAAAAGATTTATTTTAGGTTTATTTAGTCTATCATAAAATATAAAAACAAATGTAAATACAATGTCAAACATTGGACCTTGTGTATAATCCAACCATGCGGAACACGAGTAAAATTGCATGTCGGATATATACGACATCGGCAAACGGTTCTAAAAAAAATTACCCCGCGGCAACTGGATTGGGGGACCAAAACCCGGTCACTGAACGCACCTTTGCCTATTTTTCTGCCATAAAAAATTTCCACGAAGAAGGATAAGTACACCACATCAAATTTCCAAAACACGCCCTGAAGCAGTAATTATGACGTCACACTTTCTCAATTTTTGATTTGATCATTGGCGGCTCTATTCCCCAGGAGAATAATTTGCCGTCAGAATAAGGATTGTTTTTACCTTCGGGGTTTGATTTTTTTCAGTTTGAGTTTCTGTCTAAGTATGGTTTTCGAAGTCTTGTTCTAAGAGATGATGAATATAATGTTTTTAGTTTTCAAGAGAAGCAAATTTAATTTTTTCTACAAGATTACGCTTTAATATATGCCAATTATGCATGTAAGTTTTTAATTCATACTTTCTTTTTGCATATGTTTTGCATACTTTCTAAGGGAATTTCAACACGGCAATTCGGCCACCATAATTTTTGCATACAATTCAATATGGCAGATGGAAGGGTCGTGGCTTCTTCGTAAAGACGAAAGACAGATCTGGACTATTTCGTACTTCCAGTCTCTTGTTCGTAGTTTTTTTCTGACTTTCTGGTTTGTGTGAGTACGTAGAGTCGTTTAATATCGAAGACGTCTTGCAATTCGACATAGCTGTCGGCGGTCTCGAAATAAAAATCAACATAAACAAATACATACCAAAGTTATCAATCAATCACTAAATTGTTCTCTCTCTATCCACGTCCACAGATTGTAATATAATATGAGAAATGTGAATTGTTATACTTATATTGAAAAGAAACTTTACAGTCGTAATCAAAAAAATAATACACCTTTCCCGAATGTTATTTAGGCTTTTGACTTTTTGTTTTAATGTTGGAGTTTTATTTAGTTTTAAAGATTGTATGTCGCAAAACTAAACAATCAAAAAAAGATTATGAAAAAAGCACTTCCGGTTCTGAGTTATTTTGATTTGAAATTTCTTTATAAACAATAGAATTACATGGAAACGAGGCCGGCTGTATGTTTTAATTTTTATAAGGGATTTCACCGTGAACTAAAATAGTCATAAAAATTGATAGAAAACAGCTTTTGAGCTCAAATTTTCAGCATGCACTTGTCTTTATAGGAGGAATACAAAAATATAGTTTTTAATATGGTTTGAAGACCTTCGAATAATACCAAACAATTCGGGAAAGGTGTATTAGCCTGCTTTCAACGAAGATGCCCAAATCACAACAACATTTTGCACGCGAGGAATTTTTTAGTAGACCTTTTTACCGTGAACCGAAAATAATTAAAAGAACCCGGTTTCCTTATGAATTTGAAAAGGGACCGGGTGTGCTAGGTGCGGCGCCTAGAAGTTTAACGCGGCCCCTAGCGCTAGAGCGTGTGCTTGCAATAAATAATAAGGAAATGGAAACCAGGTCGACTAAGCGCGCGAATTATTTTTATCACGTGACTTGAAGCGTAATAAAGTTGTAAAATTTTAATGATGGACACGAGAAAGTTACGAGGAAGTTTGCATGCGTTTCGTGTGTTGTGTAAAACTGGCTGTTTTTTTAATTGAAAGGATTGCAATGTTTACTGAACTTTTAGTTTGATGGATGAACTTGTTCGATAAGAATGATACCAAGAATTTCATTCAAGGTTTGTTTTGATTATTTTACAGATCCGGTGTCGAGATTGCAAGACGTATGTCGAGATTAAACGACTCTACGGTATTTACTATGTTTTCTAACTTACTGAATGACTTACCGACAGATTGCCACCGGTGGGATTCGAACCCACTAAATGCAAAGTTCTGATGTTTTGAAACCCAATGCCTTATCAACTGCGCCACAGATTCATGCCAAAAGAGCGTTTCTGACGGCTATTTATATTGTACAAACTACAGACCAGACTATATTAAGAGAAAATCACAAAAGAGTGCTTTTTTCGAGCTCCAACCCCACCCTAAATGATACAACCAAATTCTAGCCAATCTGATACGTAACCA
>NW_027104299.1:0-6428 GCF_902728285.1 Clytia hemisphaerica | reverse complement strand
GGAAGCTTTAAGAATGAAGGTAAACAAAATTATGGTCTTTTTTCTGTAAGGATAATTAACTTTTTAGGTTAGGTTAGAACGTAGTCGTCTAAAAAAACGGCTATTCTTTTTTTAGAATCAACCTTACAATCTAGTTTTTATATTTATATTTCAGAAAAAAGGGTGAAATTTTTAGAAACATAGCAGTTGTGTTTAAGAAGTTATCTAGCTTGACTGAGTTAGTTTCTAAATGCAATTTTTAGTTCCGGGAAAGTAGTCGTGAAAACTCTGCTGGGACTGAAAAATATTTAAACACAACCCTTACGACGCAACGGACAGTCCGGTAATTTGTCCAGTGGCAAAAAGAAACCTTTTGTCCAGTGTTAGTCTGACATGTTAATTTTTCAAGGTTCTGGACACCGGACACTTGCTTGAGTTTCAAAAATATTGCGCACCGGGCTCAAGTCACGTTGAGATTGTTTGGTGTTAAAAGTGTCCTCATTTGACACCGGACTTTGCGTGTCAGGTGTTCGTAAAGTACGGTGCATCAGCAGGGGTCGTTATTATGAAACCGGTTACCAGACCAATGTTAAAAAAAGCATTGGGCCATTCCAGAATTTGTTTGTAAAAGGGGGCAGACGACACAGGGTTTTCGAGGGCAAAAGTTTTCACCAAAATTCGAAATTTGCAAGGCGAGAGAAGAAAATGTAGCTATGAATTTCCGTCCAAGCCAAGGCAATTGAATTAAAAAAGGCAAGAGGCCAGGCCCAATTGATTGTTTGGTTTGTGTCTTAGAAGCTTTGAAAAATGGGTCGGTCGGTCGGTCGGTAGTTAAAATTGGAACCTTTTTTTCATTTTCCCACCAAAAACCTCAATTTTTGAAATTCCTCAAGCAATCGTGCAATCCTGGAATGCAAACGCGAATGTAAAGAAATAGCCTAAAGCCTGGATCCACAAAGGCACGCGCCGCAATCGTAAAATAACTTATAGTTGGAGATTAAGGCGTTCGCTGTGTGTGCTTAAAGGAATGCAGCTGGGAGTCTCTGCTTTTAGGTGCTTAATATTCATTTTTAAGTACGGGCTACACTTTAGACCAGAGTCTATTTCTGACTGAACTTTGCTTTTTGATAATTTTCGCTGAGTCCAGTGAAGTAGACTAGGAGCGTTTGGCGAGGTCGCCATTTTGAAAAAGAATGTTTAAAATCCAAATAACAAAAGAACTACTTGGAGTTGAAAGATATAATCAAAAATGAGAAACAAACATCAATAACAGATTTGCAATCCGTTATTCTCAAATAAAAATATTGCTTCGTACTATTTTTACTTTCCAAAAACAACAAAAATCTGGCGGACTGTTAATTACAGTCAGCCTAAGCAAAAGCATATTACCATATACTACCGGGCCACTTAATCGCGCCATATCTACAGTCTATTAAAAAGCTTTAAGTGGACCCCGGGCTAGGTTACACTGGGACATTTTCTGTGCGCGAATTGGATGTTGTTTAGGCGGTCATCGAAAAAATGCTCTGTTCGCGTCGCAACGGGTGTTAAAAATGCATGTGGGCGGACGTGCGGTCAAAAACATTCCCAGGTTTTTTTAATCACGCCAGTAAACTCAGGGGCGGGTGGTAACGCGAGCAAAACAATTTTTTGATGGTCGTCAGAGCAATTGAGAAAAAAGCTATACTTTAAAAGAACAAATTGCTTTTCCCAGATTTTTTTCCGCATCTCCGCACCGGGAAATCAGCGGAAAATTTGATGCGGGCGGGTGACGCGAATAGAACAATTTTTCGATGACCGCCTTAGAAGAATCACAAAGCAGTCAGTTAAAAAAGAACCGCAGAGATAGTACCGTAAGTTGGTCTAATGTCAACATCTGTCTTCTAATTTCGAAATCCTTCTTTAGAGATAGGAATAATAAGAAGGTCGAAATCACTGATAGACTGAAGATTTTTCCTCTCATCGCGCTAATCAAAGTCAATCAGCAATTCCGACCTTCCTCAGTTTCTATTGTTCCTATCTCTAAACTCTAAAGAAGGGTGTCGAAATTAGAAGACGGATGTCGACATTAGACCAACTTACGGTAGTTATCATGTAAAAAGGAAGTAATTTTTCTTTGATTTTTCTGACTCAAAGTAAAACACTTTTTCTAAAAGATTTAGAGTCTGTCGGAAGACACGAACCAAACTATCCAATTGGGCCTGGCCCATCAAAAGATCGCTCACTACACTTCATGCCTAATAGAAATGGGGCATTATCATCTAATTCAGAACAAACCTTCCTCTTTTTGTTTGTCTGTCTATCCTTGCAAGGTTTGGATTTGAATGGAAAGAACACAAATGGTATATACTTTACTCGTGTGCTGGTGTATGTTGGATGTGCACAGCAAGGGAGACAAGAGAGTGGTAAGCAAAAGTGGAAATACAGTAGTGCTGAACTTAACCATCTTAGTATTAGAAACACGTAATATGAATTATCTCCAGCTCGTAAAACTGTTCATGTTATTTCGTAACAGTATAGTATATTTGCAATTCTACTACAGCAAAACCCGACTGTGAACATAATATAAAAAAGCCTGACATAAAGTTTGTTTTTTAGAGCACACTAAGCTACAATCACTGGCTAGACAACGATGATTAAATCAATTGTAAAAGGGGTTACGCACGATACGAAAATCTCGCGGTTAGTGTAAAACGCAGGTCACAGGTCACAGGTCGCAGGTCACAGGTCACAGGTCAGTGATGACAGGTTAACTCTAATCAATGTCATTGCAGAGGAAAATGTTTGGAAAACACAAAGAATTATCAAAAACATAATTCTCAAGCAATTTCATCCATATAAAACCATTTCAAACATCAAAAGTTAACCATGTGCTTTTATCGATCTTTCGCGGTTTGCGCCGTGTATAACGCAGACCAGAAAATATTTGAAACCATATTATACGTATAACAGGTATATTACATATTGTAATGTTTGTAATGTTATATGATGGTTACATATAATAAAACAAATCGCTCTAAAACTACCTTCTCAGAGAACTCACAAGCTTCTGATTGGTGTAATTTTATATCCAGCCATATTGTTATCATCACATTCGGCATGCTGAATATTTTTGGTGTTTTTCTCTTGTAAGACATGATATTTTGTAATTCTGTCAATATTTTTGTCAAAAATTGTCATTAAGTCATTAAAATGACAATTGAATAATTTAATTAGCTTCATCCTTATAAAACCACTCTCTTAGGGACCTCACAAGCTTCTGGTTGGTGCCGTTTTATATCCATTCACACCATCCACATCACATTTTGTATAATAAATATTTTTCGTGCTTTTGTCTTGCTAGGCATCATATTTTATGATTTTGTCATTATTTTTGTAAGTAAGTGTCACTATGTCAAAATAGGTTGTTATTCTATTCAACTGTCATTTTATAATGTCTAAATAGCATGTATTACTTTTTTGTAATTTAATGCGCTATGTATTGATGTTATGTTATATGTATATGTTATGATCTTATTTTTTTTTCCGGTCTGCACTTTGTTGACCTGTGACCTGTGACCTGCGACCTGTGACCTGTGACCTGCGTTTTACACTAACCGAAAATCTCGTGTTCGCAAGCGAAAGGTTTTTTACAGGATTGCTGGGTAGGTAGAAAACCTGGCCCACCTCTCTGGCCCGGGCCATATGGCCTACCCTTGGCCTACCCTTTGGCCCACCTTACAACTCTAAAAAAGATTTGATTCATATCATTCTGAAAATCTGCAATCCAATTCTGAGGTTGGACTTTGGTTTTTCTGGCATTTAGAAAAACAACAAGACTGAAATAAACAAAAAAAAAATAAAAAGTTTCGAGTCTGCATTTTATACACCTGACATAGATTAAGGGGACCCCCGGGGGAGGGTCTGGTTAAGTCATGTACGGGTGCCAACAACCCCCGTAGCGCTGTTTCTTCAACTTTTCAGGACTTCGGCGGACCCCTTTTTTCGGAATCTTCACCCAAAAAAACATAAAGTATCAAAACCTGGCGAAAACTGTCACGTTGACCCGAACCCGACTCGAACTCGGGATCCCTAGTGCAAGAGCATAATGCGCTACCATTAGGCTAACTTCTGTTGAAAAAAATTAAAAGTTTTAAGGGTCTTATCCCTTGGTCAGATAGACAAGACCTACGTTAAGAATATTTCACCCTCAATTTTGGCACTTTCTTAAGAATAATTGACCCATAGATATATAAAAGCGCGTAGCGCTTTTATATATCTATGATTGACCCTCTCATCCAAAGTACACTATTCTTATAATAAAAGCGTTTAATTCTTAAAGCATTTTCATTCAATTGTTTGTCGTAAAAAACGGCTGATGCAATAACGCCAACGCGCTTTATGATGAAATCATAACGCATCCCGACGCACACATATCATTATAACCTGGTTGTCCGAGAATAAAATCGGGGAAAAAAATGTTTGAAGGTGGGCCAAAGGGTGGGCCAAGGGTAGGCCATATGGCCCGGGCCAGAGAGGTGGGCCAGGTTTTCTACCTACCCAGGATTGCTAAACTTCCTTATTCCCAGCGAAACTTTCCGATTGCTAGTGTACAACGGAAAAGGACCAAAACGCCACAAAAGTAGATTTAACACCGATTTTTGCCGGAGACGCCTAGAAGCAAAAATATCCCGGAGATGGGGCAGGTATCTTTTCCCGGGAATGAGAAAGTTAGCCATTTCATGATACAGTTTTAAAAACTTATACCCAACCGTTTGCGTGATGCGTGATTGGGAAATAATTCGAGGCATGATTTGGGCTATTTTCGCGATACTTGCATGGTGAATAAACCTTTTTTGGTAATTTTGATGATCGTCACGAGAGCAATTCTATCAATGCATTTTAAACATGTACAAACTCTGGCGAACCAAAAGAAAGTTGATATTCTATTTTCAAAACAAACTGCTTTTCTGAAGTTTTTTTGAACCAAAATATCTTAAAATTTCGACCTAAAACAAGAACATACAGTAATAAGGATTTTTTGGTATAAAAATGTCTTATGATACTTGGAGCAAAGTAACGGAATTCCGTTCTGTCTTTTTCTCTTTTCTCGTTTTCTTAAATCAGGGGGTAATGTATATCTACAAAAATTGATCTTGTTCATCAAAAATTGAGAATATTTTACAATAGAAAACCAAAGGAAAATTTATATTTTCAAAATAGATGAAAT
Organism: Clytia hemisphaerica; assembly: GCF_902728285.1. Classification (NCBI taxonomy): domain Eukaryota; kingdom Metazoa; phylum Cnidaria; class Hydrozoa; order Leptothecata; family Clytiidae; genus Clytia; species Clytia hemisphaerica. The sequence continues at coordinate 1,240 of NW_027104299.1, read as the reverse complement.
ATTTTGCATATACTTTCATATATATTATATTGGGAAAAAAGGTTTAATATATAAAATATTGGAGAAAAGATAAATATATAAAATATTGAAAAGAAGGTAAAAAATTATACATATCATCCAAAAGTTATATTTTTTGAAATGCGATTGAAATGCATGTCAAAAAGTTAAAAAATTTCAAAACAGGGAAACAATTTCATAATTTCAAACATTCACTTTCTTTAATATAAGAACAATTTTATAAGAACAACGAGGCCCAAAATCGCCAAAAAATAGGAACAATGTAAGAACAATGCTGAGCCTGAAAACTACTCAATTTCAAGCAATTTAGGGGCCAAGTAAAAAAAATTGGGTATAGTGCCTAAAATGCCTCACTTACATCCTATTAATAAGAACATGATAGAGGCTCAAAAGTGCAAAAAAAAAAAATTTTACTGGTTCTTATATAAAAAACGGTGTAATGCAAAAAAAGAAGAAAAAATAAAATCTCATGTATACTGGAAACATTTTCATAATCTGAAAGAACGTCGAAAGGAAAAAATTCCCCTAGCAGAAGACATTTTATAATTTTCAAAAGTGCTGCAAAAGCAAAAAATGTCACATAATTGGCAATCATAATTTCCAAAATTTCCAAAAAGAAAAAAGTAAAAGTTATCTTTAAAGTTCCATTTCAATGATCTTATTATATACTTAAGTCATCAAAAAAATCAAATAAAAATCTTTTTTCTGGCCGGCCGCACGAAAGCTTTTTTCCTTCGCCTGCATTCCGGAAACACTACATTTTTTCATTTTTGCCTGACAGCATTTTTTAAATGCATGTGGGAGAAAATGTCAAGTTCACGACTAAAGTTTTCTAAATTTCAAACGCACGGGGAAGAAAATGTCCAAATTCACAGCAAAAATTTCCAGGTTTTAAACGCACGTGGAAGAAAATGTCCAAATTTTCAGCAAAAATTTCCACGTTTTAAACGCACATGGAAGAAAATGTCCAAATTCACAACCAAAGGTTTTCCACGTTTAAAATGCATGTGGAAGGAAATGTCCAAATTCACAGCAAAAGTTTGCACGTTTTAAGAGCACGTGAAAGAAAATTTCCAAATTCACAACCAAAAGTTTTCCATGTTGTAAACACACGTGGAAGAAAATGTCCAAATTCACAGCAAAAATGTCCACGTTTTAAACGCACACATGCAAGAAAACGTCCAAATTCACAACCAAAAGTTTTCCGCGTTGCATTTTTAAA
>NW_027104298.1:0-2712 GCF_902728285.1 Clytia hemisphaerica | reverse complement strand
CACAAATCAGTGCAGCTAATGAAAAGTTTAGACCTTTGCTGCCAATGCTGAAAAGAAAGTATATTTCTGACTGTTTCCATTATTGAGAACTCAGCCTTCAAAATTTCTTGGTAGGGTAAGCCACATGACCAGTAAGCCACATGACCAGTAAGCCACATTTTTTGCCCACACTTCATTTGCTTTTAACTCCCCTTTAAGTAAGCCACATAAATTCGCCATTTAAGCAATGGATAGCTAATTTCCTCAGCTTAACTATAAAAGCAATCCTAAGTGTAAGCCATATAATTTTTCCAAGTTATGGTCAATTTAGTGGCTGACAGTGAAAATGTCATAAAATAGGGGTTTAATTTTGATCAGCATTGGTACTGCACTCATATACATGAATTTTTTGAAATTCTGTAAAAAGGTCCAAGTTACTGAATAGTTTTACTATGTTCTGTGAAAAATCATAACCATCAGAGAAATACTTGTTCATCTATTTAAGATTGAAGACAAAAATTTGGGAAGAAAAATAAACCTTGAGCACAAAAAATGCTTTTTTAAACACTTTTTTCCACCGAAAAAACAAATAACTTTTATAGACTTACCTTCCCCAAACATTGAAGAAGCCTCTACTAATTAAAGTAAATGAGATAAGATAAGATAAAACCTTAAAATCAACCAGAATTTACAACCTTTGTCCAAAGCAAAAGACGTGCTTTTCTTGCCGCCATCTTGTTTTAGAATGAGAATTCCAGAGAATTCCATTCGGTTCCAGTTCCCACGGTCTTTTTTTCATCCAATCAGATCGCACGATTTCACTTTTGCTTTCTCTAGTCCAATAAGGCTGCGGGATTTGAGTCATTTGACATCTCTATTGAAAAACCCACGCGGAATAAAATAGAAATACAGGGGATCACACCTATTGGCTACAGAAACTGAAAGCAAACATTATTAAGGCCAACATTTTTGGTTTTTCTGAAGGACAAAAGGTTTAGGAAGCTTTACTGAAGGAGGGATAAGGCTGGGACTATCTATTTTAAAAGATATGGACAAAAAAAGGCACTTTTTTGGGTGATAATTTTTAAGATTTTACTTGGAAACTTTAATTCTAATACCCCTTTCCCACGCCGTCTTGAAATGAGCAATAGAACCATGTTGGTCAGCCCTACTGAAAATTTCAGATCAAAACAAACAAGGAATTAATTCCTGTAGCTCGATGAAAATTGGAAAAAGCTGGTTTTTGACTGTTTCTGATCCTAAAGTGCTATTTTTTGGTAAAAGCTATGCAATCAGGGGGGGTCATGCAGTTGGTACCCAGACATCATGACGGTTAGTACCGTGGTGGGTCATATTTGATTTTTGGATTTTGCAGGTTAGTACCTTCTGGGTACTAACTGCTATAAGGGGTGGTGTACTATAAATTTCAAGTCAATCAAATGGTGCTTTTAGGGTACTAACTGTAAAAAAGGCTAGTCTTATCCATATCAATACCTTAAGGGAACTAAGTTTTCTGCTTTATTTGTTTTACTCTCCAGACTAAACAAATCAGCATTTCAAAGATTGCTTGTTTTGAAATTGTGTGTAGCTAAATTGCCAGCTTTTCTGAGCTTTTTGTTTTTATTAAGTTGCGCAGCACTCCAATGTCGTCTTAAGCTTTTCTCCCAGTCGTTGGTCAAATAATGCAAAATTGATATTTTTAATTTTTTGGGCTTTAAACCTGTAATATATTGGGCAGACTTTGCATTAAATGTTGTCGCTTTGCAGCTTTATACCATTTATTTTCGGCTTAGTGTTTATTATAAATCAAATAGAGAAAAATTACAGAATTTAGTGTCAACCCCAGGGCTTCCTAGGGTCCTAACAGGTTTTAAATAGTGATTACCTTGAATACCGGCCACTCAAGACCACTAAACAGGGCAGAATAGGGGTGGTGCCAACCTGCCAATAGTCAGATGAACTTAGTACTGTGCATAGTGTCCTTCAGAGTGTCCCCCCCCCCCCCCCCATGCCTAGAATGAAAATTTTCCATTCCTCCCCCCCCTCATTTTTCCCCACCCTGCCTCCAAAAATTTTTCTGCCCCCCCCCTCAACAGGCTTCGGCATAAGAAAAAAGAAGGCGTGTGATCATCGCACGCCTACATAGTAATTTTTAGTAATTTAGGCGTGCGAATCATGGCACGCCTCATTTTCTTTAGACGTGCGATCGCGTGCGATCGTTTTTTTCTTTTATTTTATAAACATCATTAACAATGATGAGGCACAAACTTTTGAACAATTCCTAAGAATGATCTTTCTTTTATCTACATAAAAACTATAAATTTTTCAGCTACCAAAATTGCACAAAATTGCACACCAGCGCTCGAAAGAGCTCTAACTTTGTGTACAAATATTTACATTTTCTGACGTCATTGGGCTATTTAAGGAAATTTTGGTCGCAGCGCACTGCCCGCTAGGTGAATGGAAACGAGCCTTTATTGTCATAAACCAACGACCTCATAAACATAGCATGCGAGAGGGAAGGAAAAAGATTTGAGAGAGGAAAAATCATACAGCAAAAGTGATTTTTTTTAAAAGGTTTTAGAGAGACGAAAAATCGTGCAGCAAAAGTTATTTTTGAGAAAGGCTTGTTTATTGAAGACCAAAGTATAGTATGACCATAGAAGAGAGAAGATGTGTATCCATTAGAGTAACTTTTTTATAAGAAATTTTGTATACATATAGCAGTTTGAA